>NW_028241772.1:0-12341 GCF_964263255.1 Lissotriton vulgaris | reverse complement strand
TTGCAATTCAGCACAAGAAATCCACCGCAGGCAGCATAAACCTTCTGAATATGATGATTTTGATTAGAATAACTCCTCAGATTGACATTTGGCTGCACTTTTTTCGGCAAGGAGTCCATTTTTGGGGGGGGTGGGAGGAAGGGAGTGGCCCAGAGTATCCAACTTCCTGTTCCTGTCCAGCAGGCTCCTCCCAGTGCTTTGTCCATGGCAAGGTCACTTTTCATTAGTATCTGGAGCTGGAAGGATTACTTTTTGTGGCTGCTGCTGGATATTTGTATTTGAGGACTTTTTGGACTTTGGATCCATTCCACTCGCGAAATTTATGGATTTTTGGCGGCAAATTTGCAATCCGCGAATCTCGTGAAATTGCCGAAAATTCGCACATTCTTGAGCGTGATGGATTTTTGGCCCATGCTTGCGGCAGGGCCATGCAGACAGTCAAGGCAGGCACCACTGAGTGAAGCAACCTGATGTAGCATACCTAGGCTTTTTGACACAGACAGACAAAGCATATCTAGGGTTTAAGGCTGTTTTAGGGGTTTCAGTGCGGTTTACTAGGGTTTTTGGGTTTAATTTGGTAGGGTTCCCGGAGTCTAGGGCTCAGGGCCTGATGCAGGCTCTTTCATAATGATGTTGGCAATGTTTTAGGGGGGTTTGGCGTTTTTTGGTCCAGAATTTGCCGAATTTTGGCCTTTTTTGGTGTTTTGCGGGCGCGTGTGTTTGGGTGAAAAGTCGTACACGTTCCAGTGCATCGATTTTGTTCTGCCTTGCTTAGATTCTTGGGAATCACTGGAACAAGTGTCTTGGTAAGTTTCAAGAGGATGGAAGTAGCGGAAGTGCTGAAAACACTAATTTTTTGTCAAGGCGCGATTTGCCATGTTATCAAATGGGCGGTTTGGGGGCGAAAGGAGAAAGTGTGTTTGCGGTGTTCCAGTTGAGCTAGGGGAACGGGCTAATGTGAGTGGTAGGGAAGGGGAATTGGTGGTTGTGCATGAAATTTGGGAGGAATCGATTGATGGGAAGGGTGTGTTTAGGCAAAGTTGAGGAAGGGAAACCGCTGCCATAGGCGCCCATGTTAATTTTCGATTATTGCATGTTTTTAGGGTGCGATTGGAGTATGTTGTAGGTGATTCTTAGTGGATTTGCTTAGCTGGGATGAGAGTTGTGAATGTCTAGTTTTGATTGCAAGTGGTTTGAAGAAAATCCATGGTGGAAAAGGGGGTTTTGGGCCTAGTTTCGGAGTGCGTTTTGGAACGATTTTAACATAGGGCTCTTTGGGGATAGCAGTATTACATGTTTTTGGGGGGCTGTTTGAGGGTGTTCTAGATTTTTGGGAGTGGGTTGAAGGGTCTGGGAGCACTGCTGGGAAGGTCTCATTTTGATTGCAAGTGGTTTGAAAAAAATCCATGGTGGAAAAGGGGGGTTTGGGCCTAGTTGCAGAGAGCGTTTTGACACGATTTTAAGTTCTAAATTTTTGGAGATGGGTTGAGGGGTTTGGGAGGCACCGTGGGAAGGTCTAATTTTGATTGCAAGTGGTTTGAAGAAAATCCATAGTAGGAAATGGGTGTTTTTTAGCAGTATTACATGTTTTTGGGGGGCTGTTTGAGGGTGATCTAGATTTTTAGAAGTGGGTTTAGGGGTCAGGGAGCACTGCTGGGAAGGTCTAATTTTGATTGCAAAGGGTTTGAAGAAAATCCATGTTGGAAAAGGGGTGATTGGGCCTACTTTCAGAGTGCGTTTTGGCACTATTTGAAAATAGGCCTCTGCAAGGTAGCAGTATTGCACATTTTTGGAAGGGTAATGTGGGGGTTTCTAGATTTTTGGGAGTGGGTTGAGGGGTCTGGAAGCACTGCTGGGAAGGTCTAATTTTGATTGCAAGTGGTTTGAAGAAAATCCATGGTGGAAAAGGGATGTTTTGGGACTACTTTCAGAGTGCGTTTTGGCACGATTTGAACTTAGGCCTCTGCGAGGTAGCAGTATTGCACGTTTTGGGGAGGGTAATGTCGGGTGTTCTAGATTTTTGGCAGTGGGTTGAGGGGTCTGGGAGCACTGCTGGGAAGGTCTAATTTTAATTGCAAGTGGTTTGAAGAAAATCCATGGTGGAAAAGGGGAGTTTGGGCCTAGTTGCAGAGAGTGTTTTGGCACGATTTTAAGTTCTAGATTTTTGGGGATGGGTTGAGGGGTTTGGGAGGCACAGTGGGAAGGTCTAATTTTGATTGCAAGTGGTTTGAAGAAAATCCATGGTAGAAAATGGGTATTTTTTAGCAGTTTTGCATATTTTTGGGGGGCTGTTTGGGGGTGTTCTAGATTTTTGGGAGTGGGTTTAGGGGTCTGGGAGTACTGCTGGGAAGGTCTAATTTTGATTGTAAAGGGTTTGAAGAAAACCCATGGTGGAAAAGGGGTGTTTGGACCTACTTCCAGAGTGCGTTTTGGCACTATTTGAAAATAGGCCTCTGCAAGGTAGCAGTATTGCACATTTTTGGGAGGGTAATGTGGGGGTTTCTAGATTTTTGGGAGTGGGTTGAGGGGTCTGGAAGCACTGCTGGGAAGGTCTAATTTTGATTGCAAGTGGTTTGAAGAAAATCCATGGTGGAAAAGGGATGTTTTGGGACTACTTTCAGAGTGCGTTTTGGCACGATTTGAACTTAGGCCTCTGCGAGGTAGCAGTATTGCACGTTTTGGGGAGAGTAACGTGGGGTGTTCTAGATTTTTGGCAGTGGGTTGAGGGGTCTGGGAGCACTGCTGGGAAGGTCTAATTTTGATTGCAAGTGGTTTGAAGAAAATCCATGGTGGAAAAGGGGGGTTTGGGCCTAGTTGCATTGAGCGTTTTGGCATGATTTTAAGTTAGGTCTCTTTGGGATAGCAGTATTGCATGATTTTGGGGGGCTGTTTGGGGGTGTTCTAGATTTTTGTGGATGGGTTGAGGGGTTTGGGAGGCAAGGTGGGAAGGTATAATTTTGATTGCAAGTGATTTGAAAAAATCCATGATGGAAAAGGGGGGTTTGGGCCTACTATCAGAATGCGTTTTGGCACGTTTTGAACTTAGGCCACTGCGAGGTAGCAGTATTGCACGTTTTTGGGAGGGTAATGTGGGGTGTTCTAGATTTTTGGGAGTGGGTTTAGGGGTCTGGGAGGCTGGGAAGGTCTAATTTTGTGTAAAAGTAGCAGTATGGTCATAGGTTGAGGGGAAAGGGGAATTTGGCCATGTTTCAGAGGTGCATTTCGGCGCAAAGGCTAACATTGCCGGTAATGCGTAATTGCAGATGTCAATCGAGACAACTCTTCTGGCACTTTACGCATCTGTAGTGTAGGAAAAGCACTATACATTTACCCAACGAGGTAGCCCTTACTGGATTAGCCAGTAGAAAGTACTCCAGTAATAGTTATGCAAATCGCAAAAAATCCGCGAGTTTGCGGGAAAATCCGCAAATTCTCAGATTGTTTTGCAAATTCGCGCAAATTCATGGATATTTTTGCGATTTCACAAGAATTCGCGGACTGCAGATCCGCAAAATTTGCCCATAGTTACTAATTACTATCCTTGAAAGGGAGACTCGGGGTACGCACTTTCGAAATTATGCTTGTAGGTAATACTCATTAGAAGAGGGCAACCCAATAGTGCCCAAGGAACTGGGTAATATAAACTTATTAGAAAAATGCACCTTGAGGAATTATTTCACACAATTATTCGATTTTCATCAAGTCATATATATGTACAATTAATTGAAAGGAACATAAGAAGCACAGCATCTCTTATTCAAATGTATATCACACTGTAGACAATGTATATCAAGAGTTATTACAAAAATTATTACAAAAACAGGGCAACAGAAAACACTACCATCTTCAATACATCTTATTGTAATGTATTACACCGTTGGTACAATATGTATCAAACTTATGTATACATAAAGTGCTCCTGAAACATCAGTGAGCTGATTAATCAATAATATGTACAATTCCTGTTGTTGGTGATTGCAAACCAAACGGTATAGGAGCGTCGACGTTTCGGTCTTTCTCACAAAATTCACACCAAGACCATCCTCAGGACTATACGTTGCACACAATATCTACAAAAATATACAATATATGCACATTTAGTACACTAGATCCTACTACTCATGTCCAATATAATTGATTGTCTGCTAACATTAAACTAACCGTCACCACACCCGGTGTGACAATGCAAAAACACAAATGACATACCCTAATGGGGTGTATGATACTCACTGAACTGATATAGATCAGACAAGCCTTCTAGATCACAATAGGGCTTCTCACCGAAGACCACTATTATTCAAAAGTAAAACTCCATTACACCTGTATATAGATAAAGTCAAGATGTGCCCATTCGGAACATCACTAAACAATCTCATATATATATACAACTTTACTACATACTCATTTGAGCATTGCTTACCTCCAAAATTAATGTCAAGGTATTACAATAAGTCGGGATCAGTCCGCTGTTGTTATAAAGGGCATACCATCTCACCTAATTGACAAAACAAAAGCGCCTGCCGTCAGACTTATGAAAAGCCGGCTTCGGTTACCAAAGATTGCATGCACACTATACTATGGCCAAACACTGGTACTTACTCGGATGCCAGGGTATCGGCGGGATTTCTCCTCGTCTCCCTTAGTCAGCGTCAAGGCTCGGCGGCTACGGGAGTTGACCTTTCACCTAATCACATTATGTCCGGGCATGCGCATACGATTACCAAAGCACATGAAAATGCGGCGGCCATCTTTGTAGGGAAGGCTGACCTGCCATGTCAAATTGAATCACCAAAGGTCATTTAATACCGGTAGAAGGTGAGAATGGGTTGCCATATAGCGTAAACAGTGTGAACACATAAATATACCCAAAGTGAAATAAATGTAACGCAAATTATAAACACATTGCTTAAAAGTGCATAATGGACCTGAGGTATACACCTGCTTAAAAACCATGTGATAAAGATCACGGTCGGTTCCACTCAAATGCGAGCCAGTCTCATGGGAAAGGCGATGACCTCAGTCATGGGGACCCCCTCTAAAACAGACCAGTCAAAAAATACCTCACTATCTAAAGTCATAGTTACAGGGTAATCATAGCACAACACCACACCACATGTCCTGTGGTATAATAGTCATTATAGACCACGTTAAAGGGTCGCTAAACTGTGCCATTCTACATAAAGGTTTAATCCGTGTTCTATCGTCCTGCTGGTCCATATCCATCTGTTTTCTTTTAATGTTAGCAGATGATCTACATTGGTCCTCCTTTTTGAATTCTTCACCACCTCCAGCACAAACCATTACATATCCTTTGGGCCATGTGAGTTCTGAATATAATGTTCTACTAGTGGTGCTGTCAATACCTTACATCTAATCCGGGATTGATGTTGTACTATTCCTTTCTTCACTTCTTGTGTGGTCTTCCCAATGTATGTAAGATGGCAGGGACATTGTATACAATAAATGACATTCCTCGTCAAACAATTAGAATGATGGTTAAAAATCACTTCCTTCCCATTTAATACACAGGATTTTGTCATTGTAGTGGTATCACATGCTACACATTGACCACAAGGATAATGACCCTCAACAGGTGTTAGTCCCCACTGGATAACGTGGTTAGGTGAAAGGTCAACTCCCATAGCCGCCGAGCTTTGACGCTGACTAAGGGAGACGAGGAGAAATCCCGCCGATAGCCTGGCATCCGAGTAAGTACCAGTGTTTGGCCATAGTATAGTGTGCATGCAATCTTTGGTAACCGAAGCCGGCTTTTCATAAGTCTGACGGCAGGCGCTTTCATTTTGTCATTCAGGTGAGATGGTATGCCCTTTATAACAACAGCGGACTGATCCCGACTTATTGTAATACCTTGACATTAATTTGGGAGGTAGGCAATGCTCAAATGAGTATGTAGTAAAGTCGTATATAGATATGAGATTGTTTAGTGATGTTCTGAATGGGCACATCTTGACTTTATCTATATACAGGTGCAATGGAGTTTTACTTTTGAATAATAGTGGTCTTCGGTGAGAAGCCCTATTGTGATCTAGAAGGCTTGTCTGATCTATATCAGTTCAGTGAGTATCATACACCCCATAGGGGTATGTCATTTGTGTTTTTGCATTGTCACACCGGGTGTGGTGACGGTTAGTTCAATGTTAGCAGACAATCAATTATATTGGACATGAGTAGTAGGATCTAGTGTACTAAATGTGTATATATTGTATATTTTTGTAGATATTGTGTGCAACGTATAGTCCTGAGGATGATCTTGGTGTGAATTTTGCGAAAAAGACCGAAACGTCGACGCTCCTATACCGTTTGGTTTGCAATCACCAACAACAGGAATTGTACATATTATTGATTAATCAGCTGACTGATGTTTCAGGAGCACTTTATGTATACATATGTTTGATACATATTGTACCAACGGTGTAATACATTACAATAGATGTATTGAAGATGGTAGTGTTTTCTGTTGCCCTGTTTTTGTAATAATTTTTGTAATAACTCTTGATATACATTGTCTACAGTGTGATATAAATTTGAATAAGAGATACCGTGCTTCCTATGTTCCTTTCAATTAATTGTACATATATATGACTTGATGAAAAACGAATAATTGTGTGAAATAATTCCTCAAGGTGCATTTTTCTAATAAGTGTATGTAATACTGTCACCTCTGAAACTGAAAGTGGTATTTTTGCACTACACAGCGTACCTTATATTTTTTTCTCCGTGGTGTTTTAATATCACTTCCTGTTTTTCCATCAACAATTATGGGCAGGCTTTTACCCTTTGCCTTGGAACAAACGATTAACTCAGGCTTACCATTAGTGATTCGCAATTCCGCATCAGGCAGGCAGTGGACAGTGTGTCTGGTCTAAGCATGGGCGGATTTTGCGGATTTGCGATCCGCGAATTTGCGGATTTGCGGATTTGCGGATTCGCAATCCGCAAAAATCCGCGAATTGCCGCGGATTTTTTTTTGTGTGTTCGCACGGGTTTCTGCCAGTTCGCGAGAGTTTTTGTACAATTTTACAAACGCGAACGTACCTGTCGGGTCACAAGTTTTGCGAACTTGTTGTTTCTACGTGTCCAGCCTGTTTGCGACCCTCTTCTTCATCACTGCCACCCTCTGTCACCACTGCCACTCTCTGGTTCACCCATGCCACCCTCTGGCTCACCCATGCCACCCTCTGTTTCATCACAGCACCCTCTGGTTGACCAGTGTACATTATTGTGGCAAAGCAAAGCACACCTTCCCTGCCTCAAGTGACCTGAATTAATTTGGGGCTGATTAATGTGTCACAGAATATTTTTTTAGTTGGCACCTGCTTCCTTAGTGCTTCCTGATTAATGATGTGCTTGAACTTTTGCACCTGCTAAGTGCTTTAATTTTTGCAAAATTAGTTACAACACCTGCCGTGCCCCAACTGACATTAATGAATTAGGGGCTGATTAATGTGTCACTGAATTTGAATTTCCAGCCTGGCTCCTGCTTGTCTCCCTTAGCTGTAATTCAGGACATTTGTGGCATACGTGTAACTATTCTGAGGGTCAGAGCAGGGTCACACAATAGTTGCAAGTAGGCAACTGAACTCTGGAGGGGCCCCTCAGGAAGCAATACAGGAAATGGCTACTAATGATGAGCTTGAACTTTTGAACCTGGTAAGTAGTTTCAGTTTTCAAAAAATCGTTTTTCTGCAATTTAGCGCTTATTCGCGGGGCGCGAATAAGCGCGAAATTGAACTGGGAAGCCGCAAATAGTGCGAGCAAGCAATAAAATCCGTAGCTCGCGGATTTGCGGATTTTCGGTAAATTCGCGGGAGTTCGCAGATTGCGGATTTACCGAAAATCCGCAAAATCCGCGAACGGAACGGATTTTTCACCCATGCTTAGTCTGGTCACCAAGATTGATTGACGGAGCGTCAGATCGAATGGAGGAGTACCGCGAATAAGAGGAATGGCTGGATGCATGCAACTTCACAAATTCAACAGGGCAACTACAACATACAGTTACAGTATTCTCTTCACTTCTCCTTATCTTTTTAAATGTAATTGTTGTGAACTTAAACTTCTACGAGTGTGACTCTGTGCGTTTATTTGCTCTCTGCTTCAAATTCATCCCTCCAGCTATTTGATAAGTTTCTTTGCTATTTTTAAAATGAATTTGATGTACTAATAATAAGTGTTTATTCTCTCTGAGGGCAGAGAGGCAAGTGAAATTGAGTAATTACTGCAGCCCTGTACTGTCAAATTGTTTCTTCATAGTTACTAGTAAGTTGTAGTAAGTACTACTTTTTAGTAACCTGACCGTCCATTTAGCAAACAACTTCATGCATGCAGTAGTGCACTTCCTTTATGTCCCTTAAAAGAATTATGGATATCTTCGAATCCAAAGATTTGTTTTTCTTCATTTGTTGTTTGTCCATGCTGTAGACTATCTCCAAAGTTTAACCTATACTTTGAAGAAACCTTGTTTTGTTCTAGTTATTGCAATAGTTAACAGCTTGCAAGTTCACTTAAAAGAAAGATATCATAACAATCTAAAATTCAGTAAATAACTCTTTACCGAATCACAATTCTAAAGGTTTTCTCTTTACGTATTCACAATCATTGACTGCTGGTCTTTTACTGTAACTATTGAATAGCACTTCTTTTCAAGAATGTCAAAAGGAATCAAAACACCTTTTAAAACATCTGAGATCAAAATATACCAGCAGTTTGTTTATTAAACCTTAAGAGGTTGAATGCACCTCTAAACAGATCAAAGTTAAATAACCTCAGCATCAGAATCCTTAAAATTTGACATAACTTTCTGTCAAAATTCCTTGCCTTAAAAAATAGTTTTTGCAGTAATGAATTTTATCTTTTATCCTGTAATAATAAGATGCTCTCCTACCTGTAGAGTACGACATACTCTACGAATTAGGAAACCTTCTGCAAGTTCTGGGACCAAGGAAAGACTCTTCTTTCAGCTCCTCTGGATTCACCAAAAAGACTCGACTTGAAACTGCCTTCACGCCTTCAAAGTTTAAATCTGCAATTCAGGACTCACCACCAGAAGCTCCGTTGTCAGCCGAGTCCCCAACCTGAAGAAACAATTAAAAATGGCACCAAAAGAATGGAGCAAGCCAAGAAGCCTGCTCCCTCTCAGAAGAACCCAGAATAGTGAGCAAAAGGGACTGGGTGTGGTCGCGTACATCGACGTGACTACGCCCTGTGTTCTCCCCATCTTGCCAAATCTCATGCATATCGCGGACGCGTTCAGGTTTCCGAACCTCACGCATCTCGCGGACGCGTTCAGGTTGCCGAACCTCACGCATTAGGCGGACAGAGGAACATAAAACTACATACAAAGTGTGAATTGCATTACATACATTACAGTTTTGAACAATTGTGCCACCAACGTCCCCTTGAAGGAAAACAGTGCACTTTACCACATAAGCGCTTAGGACAAGGTACATGACTGTAACTATAACTGTTACTGAGTGGGACGGGCCCTAGACCGCAAGCCACCCTAGTCCTGACATCTCTCCACAAAACATTCCCAAAAACCCCCATTCCCGTCCATGTTTCAAACCCTAACCCTCTTCCCCTGGGCTGTGTGGTTTTTCATTGAGGTGTGACTAAATGACAACAATAAATTCCACACACTTACAGGGGAGGATAAGGTCAAAGCAACAGAAAAATCATTCAAATCGGAATTTCATGTGCGCCATCATGGATTGATCATCAACAACATCCTCCTCCGACACGTGACAAATCGAATGCTTAATGCTTACGTTGCTGTGTCCTTTGCCTTAACACTATTTCTTATAGTAGCCATACTCCATGCAACTAGTACTTATATTTAGAATACTTTAGCACTGCTTAGGCTACAATTTAAGGCACTGTTCTCTACCGTACTATCTATCATACTGTTTCTAATGCTACGCTCAGGCCACTCAATGTTTCATTTCCTTTTTTTTCATATGCTGCTACTGCCAGTGTGTACCACTACTACTACCAGCACAACGATGATATTTCATCCATCCAGGAATGAAGTCGACACCCAACCTTAATCGCCATTTTCCATGAAGCCAGCCCTGCGCCTAGCCCTATTCTCAAACACGAATCACAGGTAAGATAAGCATTTTGGGGAGGTAGAATAATGGGCTAGGACTCGGAGGAGAGGAGAGACTGACATTAGTACTAGTAAACTACTAGTAGGGCAATTGAATTCACTTACTCTGTTAGTGGAACTTTTGCAAATTTTTAGACATTTAGATAATTCATGCTGGTAAGTTTGAAGAAACCAAACGTACAGTAACCCCCGCCCACCACCACACAAAATAATTTGAACGCGTCTATTATGTTTAAGTATGTAAAATACATGAATATATTTCCCCTAACAAAAATAAACTAACCCAACTCACCCCCTCCCTAACCCAAACCAATGTCCAAATGTCCTTCTTGAAGTCCCTTTCCCGAACGCCCAATTCCCACCCATCCCAACAGTTTTTAAAAAAGGGGCAAGGGACAGTCTCTTCCTCCGGCGGTGTCCTTTGGACAGGTGGTCTCGCAGCTCTCTCCAGAGCTCCAGGAGCTGGCGCTGTTGCTTCTCTGCCAAGCGCTCCAGGTAGTCCACTCTCTTTCGGAGGCAGTGCAGACGTGCCATCCAGGCTCTGGGGGGGCAGCCGTGTTTTTGCTGCTGTGCGGCGGTGGCGGGAGGCTGTCGGGGGCACTAGAGGAGGATGCAGTAGTTGCCGCCTCCTCCTCCTCCTGCTCCCAAGCCCACAGCTGTCGATATTCGGCGTAAATGGCCTCAGCTTACGGGCCCTGGCCCGGACAGCCATCTCCTTTGGGTGAGCTTTTTTTGTTGCGGAGCATCTATATGAAGAAAGAAAGAAAAATACTGTAGCCAATAGTCTTTGACATTAACTCGAAATAATTCAACAGAAAGTCGTCTCACAGTAACACTAGCAACTTGTAAGCACAGTATAACATTTTGGCATGTATCTTTCTGCCGTCTTTGTAGTCCTGTGACATTAGTGGGAGTTTCAGGAATTCTACTAGCAGCACTATGGACTCACTACTACATAGTCAGAGAGTCAGAGACTACACCAGTCTTTTTTTTTTCTCTTGTTTTGCAACAGAAATTACTTGTACGTGAACTTGTGGTAGCCGGCATAATGCCAGCTCACTCAGCTTACACCCAAGAAAAACAGACACAAGCCATGATGACGCAAACTCACATTACTTTAATCAGTACATGCAAGTGGGGATAGGAAGTTCTTACTTTTCTATAGGGGTGGCACTGGCCACACTCGGTTACATAAAGGGCTACTGCTCAATGTAATTTATATTTCGCACTGCCCCCCCCCGGGCCTTGACTACTACGAAAGGAAAATGAAGATTATTCATTTCTGATCATATATCCTTCAGATCACATGATCTTTGGTTATATGATGGATGACTTTAGTTGCTTTGTTTTGATAGATTGAGTGAACAACAGTGATAGTCCACCCATGACACAGCTGAAAGAAAATTATTAGCATAGGGAGTGAGTGTGGTACCCGAAATTGCCGGAGGAAGGGACTTGACTTGATATAATGTCAACTATACAATACATACACAATATATGCTGTGCTTGCAAAGTAAACTACTGTACTGTTAGTCAAGAGAGCATTTCTGAACAATCACAACTTCTAGTATTTGGATTTCCTCAGCTTTGCTACTCTGGCACGGACATGCTGTTCAAAGTAAGTAACACTGTTCATCCACTGAGTGTCTGCTCTACTAAATACACCTCTGCTATCTATGAGGAAGAAGAAGATACCATCCAGGCTTCCAAAGCTAACGTCTATCATTCTTCTTAATGTCTCAATTGTACCAAGTTTACTTTTTCTCAAAAAACAACTAACACCCTTTTAATTTTATTTGGTAAACCACTGTCCTGACTTGCATTTGAGTTTGACACAAATGATATATTGCAATGCACACCACATATGCATTTTCTTATTCACCCACACAGGCTGTCATCTTTTCTTTCTCCTCCAACCATCCTTGCTTCAAGCAGCCATGCATCTGATGCAATCCTATCAGCCACCTCTGCCTGCATTCAAAAACAGGTATCATTCTTTACAGTCTTAAATGTTACGACTCGCTCGTCCTTCCTTTCACCCTTCTTTCCCTTTTCATTCTACAGACCCCGGGACCCTGACCCCAGTTCAGCGACGCCATAGCCCACTTCATCAGCACGATCGCCTTGACCTCCACCGACTACATCCTCCTCGGAGACCTGAACTTTCACCTGGAGAACAACAACGATAGCAACTCGACAACCCTGATCAATA
>NW_028241771.1:105000-109866 GCF_964263255.1 Lissotriton vulgaris | reverse complement strand
GGAGCACTATTGCACTATTATATGCATATATATAATGAGAGCAAAGTAGGACTACTGTGTAACACTGCCATCTGGTTCGAAACGCGTAGGCTCTAACAGTGTGCTACAATAATTCTAATTGCATCCAACGAGCCGAGTGCTGGATTATTTCTCTCGTGTGTGATATATATATATATATATTGAGGAGTTCTATTTGTTCTGATATATATTTACTCTTCTGATATTGTGATTATGTTTTTTAAGATTTAGGCTGTTAGTAAAAAAAAAAGGTACTTTGTCCTTGCGGATTGTTTGATAAAGAATTACCAATCGCTGATAATAATGAAACAATTGTCAACGTAGGAGAATATATATATATATATATATATATATATATATATATATATATATATATATATATATATATATATATATAAACAGAATCTTCATATCAGCAAACTCCAGCAATGAAGACACGGACCCAAGGCTTGCAGTAAGGGAGATTTATTTCAACCTCATAGGCGACGCGTTTCGAGCAACTAGTGCTCTTGATCACACACCATACACCTGGTCAGCAAACATTTAAATACATTTTTTTAGTACGTGATGCTCCACCTCCTAAGTGAATCACATGGTGCATAGACATAGATGAAATACTCATCAATGCTTCTGATAAGTGCACACCCATATAAACTTGAAGGGCACGGAATACAATATAACTGCATGAATGCATAATCCATTTCTCTATCATAATCATTATTGAATTCTGAAGTCATGAAAAATAACATCATTATAAAAATAATCCAGCAAAAAATTGAAAAAATGTATATACAAGTGTAAAAATATATATAAATATACAAATATTTCCTAAATACACACATTTACATATAATATATCTATATACATCTATAATCACAATTTAAATATATGACCATCCAAATTTCATGACTTAATATCAAAGTACTCAATAATTATATCTATACTGGATTCCAGAATTCATATATGAGATCATAATTGATATTCATGTCGAATACATCAAAAGTACTCCAACTGCCCATAATATTGATCAAACCCTAAGTGATTGCTAAAATAAAAAATTAAACGTGATAATGTGAAAACAGTGAAAGCAGAAAAAAACCTTTTTGTTAATTACAAAAAGTTAATATTCATTAATATGTACATGGTATTTGGATGAGAGTCTAACAATCACAAATCATGCTATCAGCTTTAATTTTCATTTTAGTTGAAATTTATACACTATTTCACCCAAGGTGCAACTTGATGCAGTTAGATTTTCTGTATTTCATACAAATTTTGTAGTTCTGGAAGACCTTAAAGAATGAGATATAAAAAAACACATAAATGTTTGTTCTATATCCACCTTTGAAGTAGCCTATAGTACACACAAAATGAATAGAAATCATGTGAATAATTATAACAAGTGATGTAAATCTTCTGTTGTGTTCAGTTCGTTAGGATATTTACTATCCAGCTCAACTATGTATTCTGTTTCTTACTTCCTCAGTAATCTCTCTCTGTCTCCTCCCGGTTTAAGAGGAGCCACCACATCTATAACAAAGTATGTCAATTTTGACAAGTCATTGTTGTGAGTTGACCTGAAGTGGCGTGCTACCGGGTATGTGTTGTCATTATTTACTATTGCCCGTAAGTGTTGCAGAATCCTGACATGCACCTGCAGTTTGGTACTGCCTATATATCGTAGGCCACAGGTGCATATCAGGACATATACTGCAAAATCACTATGACAATTGTAATTACCCTGGATAGCTTTTCTGATGGAACTGAAGGGTATGCTGTAGTGAGTGGTATTTACACCAAATTTGCACGCCCTACATGAGGAGCATTTAAAAAAAAAAACTTTCTGTTTAAGCCAGGCGCTGCCACTACCTAGCTCTGGACTGTTTTTCACCAGACTGTTGTGCATGCTCTGAGATTTTTTGTAGGTTATTGTAGGAGTGATCGGTAATGTATCACTGAAGAAACCATCTGTCATAAGGATAGGCCAGTGTTTCTTAACAATAGACCTAATTTGTCTTTCTTTTGCTTGCTATAAGTCAGAATTAAGTGAGGAATATTGTTGTCTGTTGTTGGCTCTAGTGCTTCAGATGTTAGTAGAGATTCCCTAGATTTTTCACGGCTACGTCTCAAGGCACTATTCAAAACTTTATCATTGTAACCTCTAGCTTTGAGTCTGCAAATGGTGTTGTGGGCTTCCTGTTCGAATATCTCAGGAGTACTGCTTATTCTTTTAACACGCAGTAATTCACCATATGGAACATTGGCAATCACATCTTGAGGATGTTTACTACTGGCATGTAATATACTGTTTCCAGCTGTGGGTTTTCGGAATAAAGAAGTGGTCACAGTATTATTTTCAATGGTTATGTGGACGTCTAAAATGTCTGCATGCACTTTGCTGATGTTGGAGGTGAAGAACAGATTTTCCTGATTTTTGTTTAGTGCATCAACAAAGGTATGGGCACTTTCCTCATCCCCGTCCCATATGCAGAACACGTCATCAATAAACCATTTCCAGTATTGCACATTTTGAAATCCCGGTGTTTCAATGAGACCGCGCCCCTCCCACCAGCCCACGTGTAAACACGCGTAGCTGGGGGAGAAGCACGATCCCATTACCACACCCCGGACCTGTTTCCACACTTCCTTAGCAAACATGAAATAGTTGTTATGCAAGCACCAATGTATTAGTTCGCATAACATTTTGTTGTGAGTATAATATTCACATGATCTTAAACCCAGATATTGTCTGATTGCTTCTAAACCCTTCGAGTGGTCTATTGAAGTATATAAAGACTCTATATCTAGAGTCAACAGACACCAATTATCTTGCCACCGGATTGAGTCCAATTTGTTTAAAAAATCCCCCATGTCTTTGAGGTAGCTCGGTAAGTTTTTAACAATGTCCTGTAAAAAGAAATCAATGTAGCGAGAGATTTTCTCCTACACTATTGATGGCCGATATGATCGGTCGGCCTGGTGTTGGGACTTTCTGTTTGTGAATTTTTAGAATCAAATATAAGATGGGTATTACAGGATGTTCAATGTGTAAAAAGTCAAATTCAGTTTGTGAGATCGAATTATTTCTTCTGTATGAAATTAGCATCTTTTTAAGTTCATCCTTTGCTTTCTTATATGCCATTCCATTCGACCTCTCATAACAATTGGTGTCATTTAATTATCTCATGGCTTCTACAATATATTCTTCCTTCTTCTACAAAACAATATTTCCACCCTTGTCAGATTTGTTAACCACCACTTCCTGGTTTTGACCCAATTTTTTCATCAACATGTTATATTGATTCACAATGGCATTGTTTTTATGTGTTTGTGCCTGCACCGTATATATATTGTCGCTCCAGAGCACCAAAACAATGCACTCACAGGCGGGTGCTTTCCAACGTGGGGGTGCACCCACGAAATAAATCACCGCTCCAATATCCGTTCCATAGGACTTCTGCCCTCCCGGAAAAATGGCACTCACCGGGGAGTTTCGTTAGGTTTTATTCACCAACAAATGGACACTCCAAACAAACAGACGTGTTTCGGTAAAGAACCTTCATCCATGTTTACTGATGCGCCGTCAACGAATCAATTTAAACATCCGGTGTATGAAAATCAAGAAAGGACTCTGAGAATCAGAGTCCTTGCTACAAACGAGTGCCTTCTTGAAATGTCTAAATAAACGTCTAAATAAATAAACAGTTCATAATGCAATTCATAAAGCCCATGGATGGGCGAATATACAATACAATTTAGTATACTTCTATACACAAAATTGCCCTGGATGGGCAAGCACTCACATACTACACCAGTGTATGATATTGACCCCAAATATCAAATAACTCACATTAAGAAGGGGTAACAGAACATCAGAGGAGAGAGATCAGGGAGGGTAGAGGGGAGAAAGCACAAAGAGGAAAAAGTAGAAAATACTATGTACATATCATATAAATTCACCATATGTACAGCAACAAACCTACACCTCGTACTGTGCAATATATACAATTTATACAGATCTATTCACATACAATTAGACCTAAGACAGGGCAATATTGTGTATAGAAGTATACTAAATTGTATTGTATATTCGCCCATCCATGGGCTTTATGAATTGCATTATGAACTGTTTATTTATTTAGACGTTTATTTAGACATTTCAAGATGGCGCTCGTTTGTAGCTGTGTTGTTGTTTCCGAATAAAAGCACTTGAACAAAGCTGACCTGGGCCTCGACTCTCTGTCATTGAACGATTAAAGACGGTAAATTTTGGATTTAACGGGGCGAGGCGAAACCCCGTCGAGGCCCGCCATGAACTAAGAGGCGCAGGCACGAACTTCGCCAAGCTTTTGGAATATATATATATATATTCTCAGCAATTTTCCCCGAACACCGGGGATGGGTGGAGTCGCAGACAGAAACGGCAATTATTCGTTTATTTTAGTTCATTTTTGTATTTATTTCATAAATCCATTCGGGGGTCAAACAAAAAAACAACCAACGCGTTTCGACAGCGTCCGCTGTCTTGTTCACGGTCAGTTTGGAGAATGAGGCTCACATTTTTAAGGACAAAACAAAACAAGGTTTGTGTTACACCTCTTTTTCCTGGACCCTCCCACAAATACAAGGTGTTATGGGACCAGTAGTTTTAGAACATCAAGGTTTTTCAAGCAATCATTTCCACACTTCTGATAGTTTTAAATCATAAATGTCACAATTTCAAGGTGTGCATTTGTCCCCAATTGTAAAACGATATGTCATTAGTTAGGCAATTCTGAATTAAATTAATTGAAATTGTCGCCCTCCGGTGGGCTAATCATTAATATGCCTGAATTGTTATACATGGTT
>NW_028241771.1:0-100000 GCF_964263255.1 Lissotriton vulgaris | reverse complement strand
ACCATGTTTTTTTTTTAAAAACCTTTATTGTGAAAATGTCAGTATACAAATACGGGCCTATAACCACGTGGGCCGGCCACGGAGCAAACTGGAATCGTATATGATGAGGGAACATTTACACTGTAGAAGAACGTAACGGGCGACCCATTAGATTGCAAGAACTAAGGTGTCTAACATTTGCGGAATCGGTGGACGTACATTTTATAATTAAAGTACGACAGGGCCAGTTACAATAAAATTATCTAGATATACATTTGCGGGCAAGTACCATGGGTGACGTTAATTCGAACTTTCAATAGTACAGTAATCAATAACACATCAGAACTTAATATCAATAGGGATGTCAATGTTCAATCAATTCTCGTCCCCGCCCGCCATGTGCTTCAAAACTGCATACGTATCTCGTGATATCAACGTTGGGCAACCAGTACACAACAAGGAGTTACGAGTCCCATTTATACCGGCGCCATTTTGGGCGAGGCCGGGCAGGTCCAGGATATAGTCAAAATGTCTCCACCAACCAGCGGTCGGACCAGAACCATTTTCGGCAGTCCAAAAATGTTCCGTTAAATGACAACAGAAGAAATAGGCAACAAGAACAATCAGTAAAAAGAGGAGACGCTTTCGTGAATGGGGCCCATGCCCTAGCAGGCAAGCGTCCGAGTTCCAAGGTGTCCCAGAGCCATTTTAGTGGACCAGGCCCAAATCCAAAGAGCTGGCCGCCATTTTGAGAGTCTTGTTGCAGCCGGCTATCGCTGCATCACAAGAATAGCCGCAATTCAGCTAGATGGAGGGTGAGTCACTGTACCGCAAAAGCGGGCGGAACTCGGCTGAAAGGCGAGTGAAACGCTAAGAGGCACCCCACTGCAGATGAGGTGCCTCCACCTGGGGAGGAGGGAGAGGCCCGTTTGCGCTGCTTCCCCCCCCTCCCCCCCTGGGCACCCCACGCCGTTTTTCGGCACAGCATTGTAGGATGGCCACACCAGTGAAACTTGCTGGACACCACCTCGGTGCCATCCGGATCTCGGCGCGTTCGAGTCACTGTACCGCAAGAGCGGGAGAAACTCAGCTGGACACGCCGTCTTTCGGCGCAGCATTGTAGGATGGCCACACCAGGGCGGCAACTTGCTGGACACCACCTCGGTGCCATCCGGATCTCAGCGCGTTGTGCTGCCTTCGGCGTACTGTAGCAGCAAGAGTGACCGCAACTCAGCTGGACACGCCGTCTTTCGGCGCAGCATTGTAGGATGGCCACACCAGTGCGGCAACTTGCTGGACACCACCTCGGTGCCATCCGGATCTCGGCGCGTTGTGCTGCCTTCGGCCTATTCGCACATCGGTCCGCTACTGACGCCGCCTCACAGGCCAACTGATTTTGTAGGCTTTTTATAGCCCAAAGCCGCATAACAGGTCATGTGACTTGTTTATAAAACTTTTCATTGGTTCATTTTACTTTTGGTTTCCTAATGATGAAATGCTTGATCATATGACCTAAAAATAACACTTTTCATTGGATTAAAACATTTTTTTCCCCAAACGATGAAAGCCCCACCTTTTTTTTTTCTCACTCGGCAATCCAAAAAGGTTCCGTTAGATGACAACAGAGGGGACAGGCAACAAGAACCATCACTCAAAAAAGGGGAGGGCAAGTTCTTCCCTACCGGGTCACGTTGGGGCTCCACCAGAACTCATCGAATTGATAGTCTACAGTGTTTCTGGATGTTTCAGACTGAAGCTGGCGTCAGCATGAGAGCACCACCATCTCGTAGCTCCGTCGTGGCCATTCCGCAAGCAATCATGGCAGCCGCTCCCCACTGGAAGCCTGCGGGAGTCGGGGGCCCCCAAGACTTTTGTAGAATCTTCAAGGCTGAGGGGACGCTTTCGAGAATGGGGCCCAAGCCCTAGCAGACAAGCGTCCGAGTTCCAAGGTGTCCCAGGGCCATTTTAGTGGACCAGGCCCAAACCCGTAGAGCCGGCCGCCATTTTGAGAGTCCTGTGGCAACTAGATGGTGAGCAAGACGCTGTAGCCGCAAGAGCGAGCGGTAAACAGCTGAATGGCGGATGAGGCACAGTGCAGCAAAAGCGGGCGGAAAACCGCTGAATGGCAAGTGAAACGCTAAAGGGGCGCCCCACTACAGCAGATGAGCCTCCACCTGGGGAGGCCCGTTCACGCCGCCTCCCCCCCCCCCCCCCCCCCGGGGCGCCCCACGCCGTTTTTCGGAGCAGCATTGTAGGATGCCAAAACCAGTGCGGCAAGTAAAGAACATCACCTGGGTGCCGTCCAGATCTCAGCGCGTTCTGCTGCCTTGGGACTATTTGCACAACAGACCGCTACTGACGAGGCACAGTGCAGCAAAAGCTGGCGGAAAACCGCTGAATGGCAAGTGAAACGCTAAAGGGGCGCCCCACTACAGCAGACGAGCCTCCACCTGGGTAGGCCCGTTCACGCCGCCTCCCTCCCCCCCCCCCCCCCGGGGCGCCCCACGCCGTTTTTCGGAGCAGCATTGTAGGATTCCAAAACCAGTGCGGCACCTGGGTGCCGTCCAGAACTCAGCACGTTGTGCTGCCTTCGGACTATTCGCACAACAGACCGCTACTCACCATTGTTGCTTCTGTTTAAAAAAAATTTTTTTTAAGTGTTTACTGTTTTTGTTGGGTTGTATATATTTATAAGTTATTAAAGTATTATAATCCTACTACTTTGTTGGAGTGCTATATATTTTTAATGTGACACATAATTGTGAAGACTTTGATGTACAAAAAGGCATCCCTGGAATCTTCCGCTTCAGGCTCGGTCCCACACACCCTCACAGTGAGAATCCCCTCCCCAATCACAATACAGGATCCAGTGGCGTAACGAAACATGAGGGGGCCCCCCTGCAAACTGCATGGAGGGGGCCCCCCTCCCATCCTCCGTGCCAGTCTAGAGCTCTCAGGCCAGCGACCCGACATACTGCAGGGGATGCGGGGCTATTGTTACACCACTGTAACTAATCCAGCCGTTATAAGTAGCACTGGATGGTGGAGTCAAAGGTTGGGCTTAGTCTGCCCGCAGGCTATCATAGGTGGTGGTTCATTCATTACAGGGTCCCTGCCATCAGTATGCCAGGGAAGTTTGCCCAATTCTAGGTGGGTTTCCTGATGCAGACTCCTGTCATGATATACAACATCGGGCCCACTCATCGTTCAGTTTTGACAAAAGTGCATCCACTACTCCTTTTCATTTCCGTTTTAAAACATTAGACAATGCGACAATGCAGTATTTCAAAAGCAGATGTAACTACAAAGAGCAAATTTTGATAATACATTTTTATGAGTAGACAATAGCAATCTTAAGAGGCATTGCATAGCTGCATACACACCGTGACCCCAATTCCATCACAGTCTCTCTCTCAGTGAGTCAGTCTCTCTCTCTCTCAGTCAGTCAGTCTCTCTCTCTCTCTCTCTCTCTCTCGCGCTCTGTCATTCAGTCTCTCAGTCAGTCAGTCTCTCTCAGTCAGTCAGTCAGTCAGTCTGCCAGTCTCTCTCTCTTTCTGTCAGTCTGTCAGTCAGTCAGCCTCTCTCTCTCAGTTAGTCAGTCTCTCTCTCTCTCTCAGTTTCTCAGCCAGTCAGTCTTCAGTCTCTGAGGCAGTCAGTCTCTACTCTCTTTCCCCTCTCTCTCTCTCCATTCTCTCTCTCAACTCTGTCAACTCTATCTCTACTCTCTCTCTCTCCACTGTCTTTCCACTGTCTCTCCACTGTCTCTCTCTCCACTTTCTCTCTCTCTATTCTCTCTCCACTCTCCCTCTCTCTCTCTCTCCACTCTCTCTCCACTGTCTCCCTCCACTCTCTATTCTCTCTCTCCACTGTCTCCCTCCACTCTATCTCTCCACTGTCTCTCTCTACTTTCTCCACACTCTCTCCACTCTCTCCCTCCACTCTCTTTCTACTCTCTCGCCACTCTCTCTCCACTGTCTCTTTCTCTACTCTCTCTACTCTCTCTTTCCACTCTCTCCCTCTCCACTCTCTCTCCACTGTCTCCCTACACTCTCTCTCTCCACTCTCGCTCCACTGTCTCTCTCCACCCTCTTTCTCTACTCTCTCTCGCTCTCCACTGTCTCTCTCCACTCTCTCTACATTCTATCTCTCTCCACTCTCTCTCAACTCTCTCTCTCACACCACTCTCTCTCACAAAGTAGTCTGTGTTGCCATGGGCTTACGCAGAAATATTTCTGAGGGGGGGCACATTTTTACCTTCATCACCATCCCCCTTGCACCCTTCTCCCCTCTGCCTTGCACCCTTCTCCCCCTTCCCCTTGCACCCTTCTCCCCCTCCGCCTTGAACCCTTTTCTACCTTGCACCATTCTCCCCTCTGCCTTGCACCATTCTCCCCTCTGCCATGCACCCTTCTCCCCTCTGCCTTGTACCCTTCTCCCCTCTGCCTCGTACCCTTCTCCCCTCCCCTTACACTCTTCTCCCTTCTGTCTTGCACCCTTCTCCTCTCTACCTTGCACCCTTCTCCCATCTGCCTTGCACCCTTCTCCCATCTGCCTTGCACCCTTCTCCCATCTGCCTTGCACCCTTCTCTCCTCTACCTTGCACCCTTCTCTCCTCTGCCTTGCACCCTTCCCCCCTCCACCTTGTGCCCTTCTCCCCTCTGCCTTGCACCCTTCTCCCCTCTGCCTTGCACCCTGCTCCCCTTCTCCCCTCCGCCTTGCACTCTTCTCCCCTCCGCCTTGCACTCTTCTCCCCTCTGCCTTACACCCTTCTCCCCTCTGCCTTGCACCCATCTTCTCTCTACCTTGCACCCATCTTCTCCCTACCTTGCACCCATCTTCTCTCTACCTTGCACCCATCTCCCCTCTGCCTTGCACCGTTCTCCTCTCTGCCTTGCACCCTTCTCCCCTCTGCCTTGCACCCTTCTCCCCTCCCCCTTGCACCCTTCTCCCCTTCTCCCCTCCGCTTTGCACCCTTCTCTCTGCCTTGCACCCTTCTCCCCTCTGCCTTGCACCCTTCTCCCCTCTGCCTTGCACCCATCTCCCCTCTACCTTGCACCCATCTCCCCTCTACCTTGCACCCATCTCCCCTCTACCTTGCACCCATCTCCCCTCTGCCCTGCACCCTTCTCCCCTCTGCCTTGCACCCTTCTCCCCTCCCCCTTGCACTCTTCTCCCATCCCCCTTGCACTCTTCTCCCCTCCCCCTTGCACCTTTCTCCCCTCTGCCTTGCACCCTTCTTCCCTCTGCCTTGCACCCTTCTTCCCTCTGCCTTGCACCCTTCTCCCCTCTGCCTTGCACCCTTCTCCCCTCCCCCTTGTACTCTTCTCCCCTCTGCCTTGCACCCTTCTTCTCTCTACCTTGCACCCTTCTCCCCTCTGCCTTGCACCATCTCCTCTCCACCTTGCACTCTTCTCCCCTCTGCCTTGCACCCTTCTCCTCTCTACCTTGCACCCTTTTCCCCTTTGCCTTGCACCCATCTCCTGTCCGCCGTGCACCCTTCTCCCCTCCGCCTTGCACCCTTTTCCCCTCCGCCTTGAACCCTTCTCCCCTCCGCCTTGCACCCTTCTCCCCTCCGCCTTGCACCCTTCTCCCCCCCGCCTTGCACCCTTCTCCCCTCCGCCTTGCACCCTTCTCCCCTCCGCCTTGCACCCTTCTCCCCTCTGCCTTGTACTCTTCTCCCCTCTGCCTTGCACCCTTCTCCCCTCTGCCTTGCACCCTTCTCCCCTCTGCCTTGCACCCTTCTCCCCTCTGCCTTGCACCCTTCTCCCCTCTGCCTTGCACCCATCTCCTCTCCGCCTTGCACCCATCTCCTCTCCGCCTTGCACTCTTCTCCTCTCTACCTTGCACTCTTCTCCTCTCTACCTTGCACCCTTTTCCTCTCTGCCTTGCACTCATCTCCTCTCTACCTTGCACCCTTCTCTGCCCCCCCTTACGAACCCCCCTGCAGACGCCCACATGGTGCGTGCTAACAAGAGTGCTTACCTGAGGGAACCATTTTGCTGCCTCATCCCTTCTCATATGAGCTTCGCTCTTGGGAATGCTGACAGTCTGACTCTGGGGGGCCCCCACTCCCAAAGGGGATACCGACTCAAGACATACTCCACCTTTCTCACAGTTTAAATTCAGAGAAACAATATACTGATGTTATAGAGGCAAATTCACTAAAGAAAACAAACTTTCCACACCACCCTCACCAGAAAGCTCGAAAATATCCAACCCAAAGATTTCCTATAGGAATCAAGCTATTGTTAAAAATACTTCACAGTGGAGAGCTGCAGCTAAAGGAGGTGCTACATGACAACCAAAGTTGTGAAATAACACTACAATATTTGACAACATTGAGAAGATGGGATCTTGAAACCATTAATTCAAAACATAGTCTTGAAAGTGTGTGGGACAGCATGTTACCCGTCTGCCCATTCTTCTTTAAGAAATGGAAACCAGTTCATGAATAACATGCATATTTGCATCCATACTCTTGTCATGAGTGTGGTATGTGCCTTCAAAACCTGTCGGAAGAACACCATCTCCATTTCCCCTCTCGCAGCTAGGTAGACCTGACCTCATGACTTGTTCTGCGTCCTAATTGCTCTGTGCTGCCTCCTGCTTGGGGCCCCCACCCACCCCATCCTCCTTCCGGGCCTTGCTCGCTCTGACTGAAGAGAAACATTGCAACTTGTTACTTTGTTTCTCTTCAGTCCGAGGGAGGGGGCGAGGGGCTCGGAGCAGGCTGCAGACAGCCTGCACCTGCTTCAGAGGGAGAGAGGCTTGCTTCAGCGCAAGCCTCTCACAGCTCTCTGAAGTGCTGAGGGGCCCGGGCCCCCCTTCCTTTGCTGAAGAGAGTGGGGCCCCCCGCACAGCGGGGGCTGCGGGGGCGTTTGTTACGCCCCTGACAGGATCGTTATCAGATAGTAGGAACGCGTGTGGTGTGACGGATCTCATCAGGTGGGTGTAAAGTAACTCAGCCCGAACATCAACTGACATTCAACACACCATTCGAACATTCATGCAATCAACATTCATACACACGCGCACAGGCTGAGCAGCACTCTATAGTGGGGGCCTTGATCTACTGTAACTCCTTTGAAGAGGGGTGATTCTTTACAGTTGAGGCCATAAACTACATCCGCAGGGCTAGGTGATAGCCTGGGACCGGCCTGGACAATCAGACACAGAGGAAGAGGAGTGTCGGTGCGGTAGTGAATAGGGTGAAAGGGAGGTGTCGGGCGGGCACAGGGTGTGATTCTCAGGGAAGAGCAGCGCAGATGGGGGGAGGTTTATGGCCCATGCATAAGACAGAGAGCGGGGGTGACCAGTGCATGGGGGAGATGCTTGCGAGGGTGGGGAGCCATGCTGAGGATCGGCGGCGAGCAGAGAGTGGGTCTGCTCAAGGCATCTAAAATGGCTGCCGTGCACGACAAAAGTGTGGCATTGGAAACAAAGCAAGATGGCGCAGACAATGTTTATCAATATGAATTAACTTATAACAATTATTTTTAACAATATATTTACTCGCAGTGTCAAAATGGCGGTCAACACTTCCTGATTTCCTTCGAATCGAACGTTAACAGATGTCACGATCGGCGGCGTGCAGAGAGTGGGTCTGGTCAAGGCATCTAAAATGGCTGCCGTGCACGACAAAAGTGTGCCATTGGAAAAAAAGCAAGGTAGCGCAGACAATGTTTATCAATACGGATTAATTTATAACAATTATTTTTAACAATATATTTACTCGCAGTGTCAAAATGGCGGTCAACACTTCCTGATTTCCTTCGAATCGAACGTTAACAGACGTCACGCAGCAAAAAAAAAAAAAAAAAACGCTCACGCGCAGCCGCTGGAAGACAAGTATCAACATATATGAGCATCCTCAGCCACCCTCAGAAAACATAGGGGGTCAGGATACGTCTCCCGTACCCCCTTATACCCATTTCTCACATTGTTTTTCCTCCATCTTGTAATTTAATTAAATCGAAACACAAAATGGCGAATTCCGGTTTCGCGTCCCGGTTCACTACCCGGTTCGCGAACCGGAAAGCGCTTCTACCGCAAAAAATCAATATTTTTTTATTTGCCCCACGGGACCCTTTAATAACCCCAACATCATTCCTAGGGGGTCAAGAAGGGTCTACCTTGCCCCCTTTCATTAAATTCCCCCTTCGTTTTTCTCCTCCTCCTTGTCTCTCGATCCTACCGAGAGACAAGATGGCGGCCGCTCCGGACTGTTTAGAATGTTGACAGACACCGGAGAGCCAATCAGCTTCGCTACGCAAAGTTCCGTTACGCAAAAAGTTCGCAAACCGGAGTGCTATCCGGGACGCTGTCACAGATATATCTGTTTTTTAAAACGTTAATTTCTCAAAATCCACTGTAGCACATATATTGAGACCCAGCAAAGGTACATCGGGCTAACAGTCCCTACAACGCCCTATGGAAAACTCAATGTTAAAAACGAGTTTTGGGACCCCCCTTTTTTCTCGGCCCCCCCTTGACGAAACCCCCCCCAAATTTTCAGGGTCTGCTCAGAAACAAAATGTGCCATTTTCCTGGAAATTTCAGCCGATTCCGTCCACAAACGCCAAAGTTATTAGACATAGAATTTTCAAAAGTCCCATAGAGAAAAAATCCTAACTATATATACCTACTGGCGACCGCCAGTAGGTAATATATATGTTTTATATATATATATGTATATATATATATATATATATATATATATATATATATATATATATGTATTATGTGTTGATATATGTGGCATCTATTGTTTTTCTACCTATTTCTCTACTTACAGGTGGATATATAAAAAAAATAGATACTTCTACCTTTTTGATGTTTTCACTGATGATGTTCTGATAAACAATTTTCCAAGTCTGATCTCCAATATATAATTGGCAACCTAGTAAAGATTGAAAACCAGCATTATAAATGAGTTTACATTATGTTTTACTAAAAATTGATGTATGCTCTTACAAAAGTGGCTGTATGTTTTTAAATAACTTAGTATCTAAAAGTATTTAGCAAAGAGTATTTTAATTAATGCATTTGTAGTAATGAAAACTGTATTTCAGTAAGTTATAAAGAATAATGTAGCATATATTGTATTATATTGTAGGTCGATAAGTGTGTATGATACATTGTGTGTAGAGAGTGTGTGTGTGTAAAGAGTACATGTGTAGAGAGTACAGAAGGTAAGAGAGGGCACGATAGAGAGTGAAGATAGGTGAGAGAGAGGGCAAGAGGGAGAGAGAGTGTAGGATGAAGAGAGGGCTAGAGGGAGAGACATGGAGACTGAGAGCAAGAGAATAAGTGATAGAGATGGAATTTAGGAGAGATGGTGGAGGAAGGGAGAAGGAAAGAATAAGAGATAGAGAGGACAGGAGGGAGAGTGAGGGCAGGATGGAGGGGAAGGGCAGTAGTAGGAGAGAAGGAGAGATGTTAGAAAGAAAAGGGGAGGTAGGAGGGATGTAGGGTGAGGAAAGAAGGTAAAGAGGGCAAAGAGAGAGGATGGTTAGGAAGGTGGTGGAGAGAAATCTCTTTACGCAAACCAATGCCCAGGGAGATACAGGGTTTCTATGTTTGCATGAAATGCAAAGCATGCAAACATAGTTGCAATGTGAAAACTGTTTACTTTCCATTATCTAAAATCGAGAAAATGATTGAAAAACATTTGTCCTGCTTATCGGACTACTGTGTCTACATTCTCATATGCCCTTGTGAGAAGAAATATGTTGGGAGTACGATGTTCCCCGCAAAGAAAAGAATATTAGAACATATGCGGGCGATTGCCAACAAAGACAAACTTTCTCCCATAGCTCGTCACTTTGAGGAGTTCAGTCAGTCAGTCAAAATTTCTTTATTCGATTAATTAAAATCATAAAAGAACGAGCAATACACGGTAACATTTCATCATGACACATAGTAATACATATCGAAAAATTTATGGAAAACCCTAAAAACACATTATACAAAAATAAAATTGTACCATAATCTTAAAAAATGTAAAAATCAATAAAATATAGAAGGTAATAGTTAATCAGGGACAGAGTGCCTAGTGCTAAAACGATGCTTATTTATACGTGCACCAGCAACCAAAAAACTAGCAACATGAAATGCCACTTTTAAATTGGGTAAAAGTTGCAGGAATAGCATAGCTGGTTTTACCTGTGTAAAACCCATATTGCACAGTATAGGCAGCAAGAATTTTTTTCTACTCTCTTTATAATGACCACAGAACAGGATAAAGTGCGTCGTGTCTTGAATAGAAAAATGGTCACAATCACAAGGATCAGCATTTTCAGGTCTAGACCACTTTTTAAAGTTGCCCAAAATAAAAGGAATTAAATCAAGGCGAAATCTTGTTAGGAGGAAACGATGGTATGGTTTGTGTACCGAAAAAAGATATGGTTCCATACCTAAAACAGTTATTATCGTACAATGTTTCCTAACCGTGTGTTTGTTCAACTCTGTGGCTTCCCTCTCCAGGACATAGCGCTCAGTCAAAAGATTTTTGACTGTCTTTACGTCTTCTAGATTTATCAAATGTGGAGAGGAAAAAAGTTCAGATCGGCCAACTAGAGTTAACTGCATCTTGACATATTTTAACCAAGGGATGTTATAAACATTGTCCAGGGCTAAACAATCTCTAAAAATATGATGGTTTAGAGTGAGCTCCTGATTGAGCCACACTTTCAACCAACCAATGACTGGGGCTGCCTTCAGAATATCGGTAATGTAGCCCAGGCCGAGCTCTGTGTGTGTTATGTATGTAGAAATTGACTGGGGGACAGAAAGCAGGGTTCTCAGGAATTTATTTTCCACTTTCTGAATTTTATCATAATCATGATTAGTGTAACCCCAGATTACAGAGCCGTATTGGGCAACCGATAAACATTTGGATGTATAGACCTTTATAATGCTTTCCATGGGGCGAGCACCAAGCTTTTTAGCAAAACCGAGCAGCCCAGCAGCCGCTCTTGCTACTGCATTGCTTTTGGCCAAAAGCTGGGGGCCCCACTTGCCTTTTTCGTCAAAGATCACGCCTAGGTAGGGAAAAGATGGAACTCTCCTGACCTCCTTCCCTGAACAAAAGAAAGTTTTAGTCTTTCTTTTCCTGCCTGCGGCTCCTGCTATCATTACGTGGGATTTTTCTACGTTAGTTTTCATGTCCAGTGAGGACATGAAATCCCCAAAAGCTGAGAGTAGTTTGTTCAGTGCCACTCCAGAGCGAGCCAAAAGGACGGCGTCGTCCGCGTACAGGAGGACAGGTATCTTTATTTCTCCTGCACGCGGAATGTCCGTATGGGACGCAGCCAAAACTGCCTCAAGACCATTTATATAAAGTGTAAAGAGAAGGGGTGCAAGGATACATCCCTGCCTAACCCCTCTCCCTGATTCGAAGTGGCAGGTACATCTTCCTTCCCTGGTCACTCTGACCGACGTCTTGAGGTCTCTATGTAACTCTGCCAAGTATCCCACCAGTGGGGCATCAAAGCCCATGGCCAAAAGGACCCCCCACAGCTTAGCCCTGTTGACCAGGTCAAATGCTGAGGAGAGGTCCATAAAGGCCATATACAGAGAGCCCCCCTTGGCAGCCACATATTTACCTATGATCAGTTCTAAATTCAAACACTGATCTAAGGTTCCCCTATTGGCTCTAAAGCCATATTGTGCATTCGATAAAATGCCCTTTCCTTCTAAGAGCTGAGTCAGTCTTCCTAAGAGGACTCTTCCCAAAATCTTGACACTTGAATCGATTAGGGAGATTGGCCTATAACAGGCTGGGTCTGTTCTTTGTCCCTTTTTAAAAATAGGTATAATGGTAGACTTTGACCAGCTAATAGGAAAAACTAAATCTCTTGTGGCATTAAAAATGTTGGTAAGAATTTTGGCGCTTAATTCAGGGGCACTCTTAAAAAAATCAGCGGGGACCCCATCGGGGCCCGGAGCCTTTTTAGAATGTGTGTCGCTGATAGCTTTTTTTACCTCTTCTATGCTAAAAGGGGAAATGGGGGGGGGGCTGCTAGTGTGGATTGTAATCCACAGCCTGAGATATTATCAGGACAACTGTAGATATTACTGAAGTGTGTGACCCATTGATCATCCGGTATGGTGCAATCTGCTCTCTGCTTATCTAGATCGACAAAAAAGGGATGATTTATTATTGCCCAAAATTTTGAGCTGTCTCTCTGTATGTCGGGCGACAGCAAGTCGTTCCAGGCCTCATGTTTAATCTCTGATTTTCTTTTTCTGATAGCGTCATTATAGTTTTTCCTTAGCAACGCTATCTGTGCTTTATCTCTTGGCTCAGCTTTTAAAGCCTTTAGGAGAGTTGAGTGGGCCTTTGAACAATCTATGTTAAACCATTTTTTGCCTCTGCATGTCCGGGCCTTATTCCTTACAGTCAGATCTAGATCAACCTGGATGCAGATAATGTTAAATGCCTCTAACAAGGTACTAGACGAATTATTATTATCCAGGCAGATTGCAACCTCACCCTCAACTTTGGACAGAGTGTCCTGTATGAAAGTGATCGGGGTAACTTGATCCCACTTCAGCCTACGGTTCTGATCTCCCAGGACTAAGTTAGTCGCGCATAAGGCTGCAGCCTCTCTCTTTCCGGAAAACTCCCTGAGATAAAATCTCTAAAATTACTGGGTTGTGATCACTAAAGACTGAGGTTACTACCTTATAGGTTGAAACCTCAGACAAAATACTAGACGACAAAAAGATATAGTCTACTATTGTGCCAGAGTTGTTACCCACAAATGTCGGTAACCTCAAGTCTCTGTTACTACTAGAAAATTCATAAAGGTTGAAAGTTGCTAAGAGTGATTCCAATGCCTCCCCACGCGATGAGTGTTCAAAGTGCGGAATACAGAGGTAAGGGGGAAAATCTTCATATTCCTCACGGCAATCCATATCGCATGGGTGGATATTATAATCTCCCATGAGAATCACATCAAAGCCGTGGGCGCTATTCTCGCTGTGGGTAGACAAGAAATCCTCTAAGGTTACCAAATGCTCGTTAAGCAAATGACTGACAGGAGAATTATAAAAATTAACTAATAAAATAGGCTGTGAGTTAAATGTAGTCAATTCAACCGCTAGTATGTTTGTTGAGTTAGAGTTAATTTGTCTTGGCTTTCCCTGGACATTCAAGGAAATATATATAGCCAAGCCTCCCTTTGCCCTTCCAGATGTGCTAGAAACAGCAGGTACAGAGAACTGGGAAAAGCCGTCTAGAGCAAATCCGTCGGACGTCTCCTAAGTCTCCTGAAATACAAGAATGTCATATGATCTAACCATTTCCAGCCAGTTCTTATTACTAATTTTAGAACTAATACCAGCGACATTCCAGCACATGGTACTACACACCCTGTTGCTTTTAATTTTTAAATCTGAAAGTACAGGGACGGAAAAAGAAACAGGTAAAGAACCCTCATTGTTGGTATCTTCTATAGGAGCGAGTCAGTCATTCTGATCCATGAAGGACAATGGGGCATAGCGATTAAATAACTGAAGAGGTTCAACAAAAGAGTTATGCTGTGGTAAAAGGGGATATTGGGCTACAGAGTTATGCCTTATATCCTGCCCTCGTCTGGGGTTAAAATCCCAGGGTCTATCCCACCCCAACGCTGGAGTCCTTGGATACCTGACATTTTGTTGCTCCCCATAAAAAAACTTCAGAGTTAGAGGAACAACAGTGCCTTTTCTGCGTTGGGGGGGAATAGATTGGCCAGTATGTTAGGAAGAACATCTTGATTCGAGAGGGTCACTGCCACACAGTCCCCCTTATACTTTTTCGGGCGGTTTCCCAACCAAGGGACCCTGGTCGCAGACTTAATGACATTTGCCAGATGATGTTTTCCCCCTGGGGCTAACCGCATGTTGTTGGTTAGCCAGTGCAGAGCCTTGCTTGTAAGGGAGGAAGGGCTTTCGACTGTTCCCCCTTCCAAAAGGGGTACGTTTGCGAGCACCAGGACCACTGGGGTGGCCTCAACTGAAAATTGGTGGGGGACCGTAGTATGGGTAGTTGCTGGGGGTGGTCCGGCAGAAGGGAGATCATCTGTTGGGATGGTAACTAAAAGAGGGCCCTCAGTGATGGTAGACAAAGGTATTAATGGCTGGGGCAATAAATTGTCAACAGGTAACTGAGTCCCTTCATTATCACAGAACACTTCGTTAATCACATTTCCCCTTATGTTATTGGGCAGATTCGTGACTATCTTGGTGATGTTTTCCACCCCATCTGCTACCTTAGTACTTAAGCCACCCATCCTCTTGACCTCTGCATGCAATTTGTCTAATTTAGATATTAAGGGTTTAACAATGGCATTGATTTTTTGTTCAAGAAAGTCAGAGATCCTTTCAAAAAAAGCATCCTCGGAGATATGACTCTGATTGTCCTCCACGACGTTTACTTGTTTAGTCTTTGGAGTGGTGACCCTTTTTTTTCTTGCTCCTATACGCGGACCACTCAACTTTGGAGGATTCTTGGTGCATAAGCGTCTTGGCCTTGTTGCACGCCCTTTTGGTGTCATCTCCTTGGGTGCAACTTGTGCATGTCTCTCTTGGTCAGAGTCATTGTCAATATCAATACCACCCTCGGCCTGTATGTTAGAGGTCTCAATAGCCATAACTGCATTATCCGGTGCACTACTTAAATCTAGGAGAATGGGGCCGCCAATTACATTCTCCTGACTAGTTTCCTGCAGAATAGTGTCATCAATCATAGTGGAAGCAGTAGGTGACAAACAGCGAAGGTCTGGGGATTGACTTAACCCAAGAGAGTCTCTCCTTTGCATATTGATTTTCCTAACTGTCTGGACAAGATAGTTATCAAGGGTGTTCTGTGGGGCTTCCTTCGTTTTTGCAGGCATACTTTTCAATGTACTCACAGCCACCGTTGTTACAACTTTAGATACTTGATATATATGATATATTCAACAATGTAGCTTACTTGAGTGTAAGTCCTGTAGAGTTTCCAGCCCTGCCCTGGCTCCTCGTGCCGAAGAGGGCCGTAGAGGGCCCGCCCTTTGCCCGGGCTTCGCTCCGGGCATTCTCCGCTCGCGTCCCGCGACGCGGGGCTTCTCCGACCTTTATCGTCCCAGTTGGCGCTCTCTGGCGCGTGTGCGTCACCCTAGACGCGCCGCCGCGTGGCCTGCCGGGTGCTGTAGTCCCCCGGAGCGGCGGCGTGGAGTCAAGTGCCTTCCTGACTCTTGGCGGTGGCGGCTGAAGCAACAGGACACCTTCACTGCAGGTAAGTGACTCTCGGCGGTGGCGGCGTTTTTTAAATGTCTCCCCCGCTCTGCCGGGCTTCTCCGACCTTTATCGTCCCCGTTGGCGCTCTCTGGCGCGTGTGCGTCACCCTAGACGCGCCGCCGCGTGGCCTGCCGGGTGCTGTAGTCCCCCGGAGCGCGGCGCGGAGTCAAGTGCTGTAGTCCCCCAGAGCGGCGGCGCGGAGTCAAGTGCCTTCCTGACTCTTGGCGGTGGCGGCTGAAGCAACAGGACACCTTCACTGAAGGTAAGTGACTCTCGGCGGTGGCGGTGTTTTTTAAATGTCTCCTTTGAGGAGTTACATAATGGAAATCGCTATCTTCTGCGGTTTTTTGTGATCGACAGAGTTCCCCAGTCCAACAGGGGTGGTGACAGAATCCGTAAGCTGCGACAAATGGAATCGAGATTTATCTTAGAGTTAAATACTAAGATTCCAGAAGAATTGAACTCCGAAGAGGAGATAAACTGGTTCTTAGGAGAATGAATGTGCTGTAAGAATACAGACGGAATCTAAGAATTTATACGTATGTGATTTTTGTATATGCTCACAATGCTGGTAATGGTAGAACTGCCTTTTTGGAGAAAAATTTTTTGGGGACTTTTTGAGACCAATATGAAATACGTCTTTTCTGTTTCCTTCGTTTGACTTCCTATATTGTTTTAAATGCAATTTTTAATTCACTGATTTAATTATGTGAACATTTACTAATGGAATGAGCCACCAACAGATGTTTTACTCTTTGCAGGTACATGAATGTGAACTGAGTTCTGAAAAACTTGTGAATCATGGTCCAGTCCCTGAACTGTATCTCTCAATGAACATTTTATGAATTATAGCTCATGCATCTATTCCTTAATGCTGGATCCGCTGGAATTGTTATGAACCATGCAGTCTGAGAATGCCTAGTGTTCATTAGGATAGTATTACCCACTTGGGGCAAATATGTATTTTCTTTGATTAAGAATCAGGTCATAACCCACTGGGGTTTATAATCTGGGATTTTTTGTGGTGTAATATAAGATTTTCACAATTGAATATGGCATCAAAATTAGAAACGCTGTATTTCACTATGGACATTTGACATATGTATTATGGTTCACGCATTTATCGAGTAATTTAAGTTCAATAGTTTTGGCATTAATTGTGAAGACTTCGCAATGTCGGACGGTCGAAAGGATTTCAACACCCACTTGGGATTGAATACGTATTCACGTAGGACCTATGTGCACATTCAGACCTTCTGCCTTAAATATATTTGAAACATGTACAAACCTTCCTGGGTTTTTACACTGGGCGGCACAATCTTTTATTGTATGATTGCGGATCTTTGTGATGTCATATGTATTTGAATATGTCATTCGCATTAGAAATACTCGTAACTTGATATGAGAAAATAATAGGTGCTGCTAAAAGTAAGCTTAAGACATCTGATGGAATTGACTTAAATGTTCCTGCAAGGAATAAGCAAAGAGGGTAAAAAGTTAAGTTACCTTTACCACGTTAAGATGGCTGAAAGAGTTTTTGGTGTGTATAGTCCTATGTCTATGTTCACTTTTGAAACTATGTTGCACTTTTTCTTTATTTAAATGTCGGCTGAATACAAACAACTAACCCGTGACCAAGGCGAGTGTGTTGCCGAAACGCGTTGGGTTTGTCCTATTGTTTGGCTTGATATGGAATAAAGTCTTCCGAAACCATCTCATCGTGTGGCGGAGATTATTGTAAGAGTGCATTTGTACTTGAAAGTACGAAGTTGCGTTGATGTGTGTGTATATATATATATATGTATGTATATGTATATATATATATATATGTATATATATATATATATATATATATATATATATATATATATATATATATATATATATATATATATATATATATATATATATTATGTGTTGATATATGTGGCATCTATTGTTTTTCTAACTATTTCTCTACTTACAGGTGGATGTATAAAAAAATAGATACTTCTACCTTTTTGATGTTTTCACTGATGATGTTCTGATAAACAATTTTCCAAGTCTGATCTCCAATATATAATTGGCAACCTAGTAAAGATTGAAAACCAGCATTATAAATGAGTTTACATAATGTTTTACTAAAAATTGATGTATGCTCTTACAAAAGTGGCTGTATGTTCTTAAATAACTTAGTATCTAAAAGTATTTAGCAAAGAGTATTTTAATTAACGCATTTGTAGTAATGAAAACTGTATTTCAGTAAGTTATAAAGAATAATGTAGCATATATTGTATTATATTGTAGGTCGATAAGTGTGTATGATACATTGTGTGTAGAGAGCGTTTGTGTAAAGAGTGCATGTGTAGAGAGTACAGAAGGTAAGAGAGGGCACAATAGAGAGTGAAGATAGGTGAGAGAGAGGGCAAGAGGGAGAGAGAGTAGGATGAAGAGAGAGGGCTAGAGGGAGAGACATGGAGACTGAGAGCAAGAGAATAAGTGATAGAGATGGAATTTAGGAGAGATGGTGGAGAAAGGGAGAAGGAAAGAATGAGAGATAGAGAGGACAGGAGGGAGAGTGAGGGCAGGATGGAGGGGAAGGGCAGTAGTAGGAGAGAATGAGATATGTTAGAAAGAAAAGGGGAGGTAGGAGGGATGTAGGGTGAGGAAAGAAGGTAGAGAGGGCAAAGAGAGGATGGTTAGGAAGGTGGTGGAGAGCAAGGTAGAGGGGCAAAAGAGAGGAAGAGCAGGAAGGAGGGGAGGGCAGGAGAGAGGGCAAGAAGTGTAAAGGTTGATAGAGTGCAAAAGAGAGGGGCAAGATGGAGAGGGAAGGCAAAAGTAAGACAGCAGAACATAATGGGAGGGAGGGAGGGAGGTAGGGCAAGAAAGAGAGAGGGCAGAAGGGAGAGAGAGGGCAGGTATTAGTGTAGTAATGTAGATAGAAAAAAGGAAAAAAAGTTGTGAAAAAGTTGACATTGCCTCACGTAAGCAACACCATTGGAGTTTGCAGATTAGTTCTCACCTGCACTCACTTTCTCATCATAAGCACTTGTCAACTTATAGCCTCTACACATGCCCTCTTAAACATGCACTATTTACACTTGATCTCTCTGTACCTGCCCTCTCTGGAAAACACCCTCTCTGCACACGCCCTGTTTACACATGCCTTATCTTCACTTGCCCTCTCTACACACGGCTCTGTGCAGAAAGATCATATGAGAGAGGCATGTGTAGAGAGGCCGTGTGTTGAGAGGCTGTGTGCAGTGATAGCGCATGTTGAGAGGGCATATGCAAAGAAGAGTGGGGAAGATACAGAGGTAGGGTAGGAAGGAGAAAATGCAAGAAGGAGTGTGAGGTCAGAAAATAGTGGGAGAGCAAGAGAGAGGGCAGACGGGAAAGGGAGGGCATGTAGGAGGTCAGGAGTAAGAAGGAAGAGAGGTCAAAAGGAAGAGCGCAGGAGAGAGAGGGAAGGCAAGAAGGAAAAGAGGCAGAAGGGAGAGGGAGGGCAAGAAGGAGTGGGAGGACAGGAGGGAAGGTAGGAGTGTGTGAGAGAGGTCAAAGGAGAGGGCGGTAGTAGGAGAGAGAGGGCAGGAAGGAGAAGGAGGGCTAGAGGAGGAGAGGACAGGAAGGAGAGAGAACAAGAGAGATGGAGGACAAGAAGGTGAAAGAGAGCAGAAGAGAGAGTTGGAAAGGGAGGGCAGGAGGGAGTAAGAAGGCAGAAAAGAGACGGATGGCAGAAAAGAGAGAAAGCAAGAAGGAGGGCAGAGGGAATAGAGTGAGAGAAGGCAGAAGGGATAGGGAAGACAGGAAAGAAGAAGAGAGCAGGAAGGAGGGCAGGAGCGAGAGAGTGTGCAAAAAGGAAAGATAAAGAGTGAAGGATAGAAAGTGAGGAGAAAATGGGGAGGTAGATGGAGAGTGAAGCCAGGAGTGTGAGAGATATAGAGGGAGGTCAAAAGGAAGAGAGATTGAAACAGAAAGGAGAGAGAACAAGAGAGAGATGGAGGAAAAGAAGGTGAAAGAGAGCAGAAGAGAGAGCTGGAAAGGGAGGGCAGGAGGGAGTAAGAAGGCAGAAGAGAGAGGGATGGCAGAAGAGAGAGAAAGCAAGAAGGAGGGCAGAGGGAATCGAGTGAGAGATGGCAGAAGGGATAGGGAAGACAGAAAAGAAGAAGAGAGCAGGAAGGAGGGCAGGAGCGAGAGAGTGGGCAAAAAGGAAAGATAAAGAGAGAAGTATAGAAAGTGAGGAGAAAATGGGGAGGTAGATGGAGAGTGAAGCCAGGAGTGTGAGAGAAGACAGGAGAGAGAGGGCAAGAAGGAGAGACTGTAAGATAAAGAGAGAGGGCAAGAGGGAGAGAGATGGAGACTGAGTGCAAGAGAAGAAGTGATAGATATGGAAGTTAAGGAGAGCTGGAGTAAGAAGGAAGAAGAAAGAGAGGTCAAAGGGAAGAGAGGGCAGGAGAGAGAGGGAGGGCAGGAAGGAAAAGAGGCAGAAAGGAGAGGGAGGGCAAGAAGGAGTGGGAGGGCAGGAGGGAAGGTAGGAGTGTGTGAGATAGGGCAGAAACGAGAGGGCGGCAGATAGGAGAGGGAAGGCAGGAAGGAGAAGGAGGGCTAGAGGAGGAGAGGACAGGAAGGACAGAACAAGAGAGATGAAGGACAAGAAGGTGAAAGAGGAGAAGAGAGAGGTGGAAAGGGAGGGCAGGGGGGAGTAAGAAGGCAGAAAAGAGGGATGGTAGAAAGAGAGCAAGAAGGAGGGCAGAGGGAATAGAGTGAGAGAAGGCAGAAGGGATAGGGAGGACATGAAAGAAGAAGAGAGCAGGAAGGAGGGCAGAAGCGAGAGAGTGAAAAGAAAAGCTAAGGAGTGCAGGATAGAGAGTGAGGAGAAAATGGGGAGGTAGATGGAGAGTGAAAGGAAGGAGTGTGAGAGATGTAGAGGGAGGGCAAAAGGAAGAGAGATTGAAACAAAGAGAGAACAAGAGAGATGGAGGACAAGAAGGTGAAAGAGCAGAAGAGAGCTGGAAAGGGAGGGCAGGAGAGAGTAAGAAGGCAGAAGAGAGGAATGGCAGAAGAGAGAGAAAGCAAGAAGGAGGGCAGAGGGAATACAGTGAGAGAAGGCAGAAGGGATAGGGAAGACAAGAAAGAAGAGAGCAGGAAGGAGGGCAGGAACGAGAGTGTGCAAAAAGGAAAGATAAAGAGAGAAGGATAGAGAGTGAGGAGAAAATGGGGCGGTAGATGGAGAGTGAAGCCAAGAGTATGAGAGAAGACAGTAGAGAGAGGGCAAGAAGGAGAGAGTGTAGGTTGAAGAGAGAGGGCAAGAGGGAGAGAGATGGAGACTGAGTGCAAGAGAAGAAGTGATAGATATAGAAGTTAAGAGAGATAGTGGAGAAAGGGAAAATGAAAGAATAAGAGATAGAGAGAGTGCAAGAGGGAGAGTGAGGGCAGGATGGAGGGGAAGGGCAGTAGTAGGAGAAAAGGAGAGATGATAGAAATAAAAGGGAAGGTAGGAGGGATGTAGGGTGAGGAAAGAAGGTAGAGAGGACAAAGAGGATGCTCAAGAAGGTGGTGGAGAGCAAGCGAGGGGCAAAAGAGGAAGAGCAGGAAGGAGGGGAGGGCAAGAAGGGTAAAGGGTGATAGAGTGCAAAAGAGAGAGGGGGCAAGAAGGAGAGAGAAGGCAAAAGTAAGACAGCAGAACATAATGGGAATGAGGGAAAAGGAGGGAGTGGGAGGGAGGGAGGGAGGTAGGGCAAGAAAGAGAGGGCAGAAGGGAGAGAGAGGGCAGGTATTAATGTAGTAATGTAGATAGAAAAAAATTAAAATAAAGTTGTGAAAAAGTTGGCATTGCCTCACGTAAGCAACACCATTTGAGTTTGCAGATTTGTTCTCACCTGCACTCACTTTCTCATCATAAGCACTTGTCAACTTATAGCCTCTACACATGCCCTCTTAAACATGCACTATTTACACGTGATCTCTCTGTACCTGCCCTCTCTGGAAAACACTCTCTCTGCACACGCCCTCTTTACACATGCCTTATCTTCACTTGCCCTCTCTACATACGGCCCTGTGCAGAGAGATCATATGGAGAGAGGCATGTGCAGAGAGGCCGTGTGCTGAGAGGCTGTGTGCAGCGATAGCGCATGTTGAGAGGGCATATGCAAAGAAGAGTGGGGAGGATCCAGAGGTAGGGTAGGAAGGAGAAAATGCAAGGAGGAGTGGGAGGTCAGAAAATAGTGGGAGAGCAAGAGAGAGGGCAGAAGGGAAAGGGAGGGCATGTAGGAGGGCAGGAGTAAGAAGGAAGAAGGAAGAAAGGTCAAAAGGAAGAGAGGCCAGGAGAGAGAAGGAGGGCAGGAAGGAAAAGTGGCAGAAGGGAGAGGGAGGGCAAGAAGGAGTGGGAAGGCAGGAGAAAAGGTAGGAGTGTGTGAGAGAGTCAGAAAGGAGAGGGCGGCAGGTAGGAGTGAGAGGGCAGGAAGGAGAAGGAGGGCTAGAGGAGGAGAGGACAGGAAGGAGAGAGAACAAGAGAGATGGAGGACAAGAAGGTGAAAGAGAGCAGAAGAGAGAGTTGGAAAGGGAGGGCAGGAGGGAGTAAGAAGGCAGAAAAGAGAGGGATGGCAGAAGAGAGAGAGAGAGCAAGAAGGAGGGCAGAGTGAATAGTGAGAGAAGGCAGAAGGGATAGGGAGGACAGGAAAGAAGAAGAGAGCAGGAAGGAGGGCAAGAGCGAGAGAGTGTGCAAAAAAGACAGATAAAGAGTGAAGGATAGAAAGTGAGGAGAAAATGGGGAGGTAGATGGAGAGTGAAGCCAGGAGTGTGAGAGATATGGAGGGAGGTCAAAAGGAAGAGAGGTTGAAAGGGAGGGCAAAAAGAAGAGAGATTGAAACAGAAAGGAGAGAGAACAAGAGAGAGATGGAGGACAAGAAGGTGAGCCAGACCTGTCCCCTACTGGGCCCAAGCCGCTCTCCATTAGGACACCACCGTCCCCTACAGATGCTTCTCTGCCCATTGCTGGTGCTGGCCTCCCATCTATCTCGGGGTTATACGGAGGTGGCCTCTCCGACAACAGTCTCTCTATCAGGCTGTCCTCTGTCTCACTGTCGTCATCCTCTGTATTCTTTCTCTGTGCATCCCCTACACTCTCCAACAACGGGTATAACCTGTCTCCTTCAATAGTCTGCACTCTCCACCTCTTAGCCAGTGCATCCCATCTCGCATCTTGAACCGCTCTAACTGATCTCTTCACTCTTTCCTGTCGCCTGTCTCTGTTCTTTTCATAGGTTGCCCTGATCCATGCATTTAATGCTTCAAACTGTGTTGGTCTAGGCAAAGGTCGCAAGGCAGCCATAGTCGCTTTTAAGTGATACAACACCTCCAATCTAAACGTTCCATATCTAGGGAAGGTCAATTACTCGCTTCCATCTGTCATCTTGCACCAGTTCTCAAGCCACAATATGGTATGCAACCCAACATTCGTAGCCATGTAATAGGCCGGCGTATCCTCGGGTGGAGCCTCTTCCCCACCCCGAGGTTCTAACTTCTTTTCTACCTTGAAACAATCTCGTAACCCTTTAAAACATTTCATGATGAAAACCACAACGTTTCCTTTGTTTACAGCGCTCTTTTACTTCCTGATGACATTCCACCAATCCCAGCGCGGCTTTACACTAACCGCCCAATCCCAGCGCGGCTCTTTCTGACGTCACTCGCTTCGCTGTAACCGCCCAATCCCAGCGCGGCTCTACACTAACCGTCCTATCCCAGCGCGGCTCTTTCTGACGTCACTCACCTCCGCTTCGCAGCAGTTCCCCTCCTTTTTCAGCTCGTCTCCCGGTCACGCATGCGTCCCAATCATACACTGGAAATGATCACTTCCGACCAAGCAACCACTTCCTTGACTGTACGTCAACAGTCTAACTGTAATTGTCACCAAAACTGGCAAATGTCTGCCCACCTCCCGACTGGACAATCGCCTCCGATAGGTTTCTTACACACGGTAACTTCCGACCAGCGTTCGTTACCCACACACCCACACATACGTTCCCCCTATCTCGGTCCTGCGGGCGATCAATGGTACCTCATGACCCCCTTTCACAATGGTCGACAATTACTGTAGGTGTTCGATACACCCGAACCACTTAAACTCTCCTTGAGCTTAAGATTTTCACCGGTTGCGCGCGCTCACAACCTGTTCTCCTTTCACACTACAGCCACTCAACTCCGCAAGACAACACAATGCACACCGCAATCTAACACGCATGACCCTTTTCATACTCACTCTCTTACGACCTGCTGCTTTTCTGCCGCACCGTTACTTTCTGTCATTTTCCATGGAACGCCATCCCCCTTCCGCGGTCCTCTGGACGCTCATCTCCAGATGTCTATAGGCCTTGGGGAAATCTTAACCTACTCTAGATTGCCCTTACTCCAGAAGATAAACCATCCTACTCTGCTACCAACTTTAAAGGCGGGATTACTGATCTGATGTCAACATGTCATGCTCCAGAATCCCGTTACAGGTCGACTAGACCTTTCTACCTGTCATAGAGTGAAGTAGGCAATCCATTTAAGCAAACCATAAATCACTTTCAGTTAGGTTCTATGATTTCCCAAAGAATCACAGACTAAGTTCAAAAATGTATTACAAAGCCAAAGACAGTTGGATGTATAAACATCTCAGCAAAAGGTAAACAGGAACTAATACAAACATAATCCTACGGAAGAGTCTCAATCGAGTAAGAAACAATACTAAAACTAATTCTAGAATCATCAGGCTAACAAGAACTGCCACGACCTGAGATCTAGTAAGCATTTGGAAGGAGGAATAAAATGCAGGTTAATCTGTCCCTACACTATACTGAGTGACATCCCTACTTAACTGCGCCCAACCTAACAAAGGTGTCAGCCGTGGTGACTTCCAAAGAAGTTCACTCACATCCCTCGATCTCCAGGTTATCCAGTCATAGCTAAGCTCTCTGCCTGACCAACCGCTCTCTCTGACTTCCAGTCCGTCTGCTCTCTTTCCACCCTCGGGGCACTGTCCCTAATACAAAACCCCACAATACGGATGACATGCCCAAAGGTACGCCCCTCTCGAAGGTGGTGGACTTCGGAAAATTACTCTATGGCATCTCTCCATCCTTGTCCATTAGAGCGTCCTTGGGTCCCAGACTCTTCTTCGCTTCTGGTTGCTTCCTTAAATTCCTCAGTCACTCCTCCATGTCTAGGTCTACCATTTCAACATTCATACACAATGGGCCGTTATACACTATCTACTGAGTCTGGCGCCTTCAAAGGAACACATATGAATAGGTCCACATTCAAAATGTTGCAAAGGAATTTTAACTAAAAGCAGTCTTCTCTAAACATTTCTTTGAGTTTATTGTCGAGCAAAGCATTTTCAATCTGGCCTACGCAATTTCCATGGACTAGGCCTCTGCACGTTTATGTGCACTAATGACGCTAACACAAGCAATACATTTCTCTCTTCTAGGCCTTCATTATAAAGCAAATGCTATTTCTCTAACTTTAAGCAGTTCTATCACGTTACAAGAATATATCAGCAACATTTTAATAAAACAACTAAATGTAATAAAAGCCCTTTAAGCATTTCTTGATCACAACAACTCTTCACTGCAATCGTCATTTCTGGTTAACATGGCATTAATGCTTTCAACACTTTGCGTTGCTCTAAACATTTTCTAACACACAAATTCTTAGCCCTACGTTACATTAAACACGATTAATAAGTCCTCTATATAGGTGGGTGGTAACTACTCGTGGATATGATGCACCCCTACAGAATTGTATTCATTTTCATGCTCTCTCACATGCATCTAAAACTCCATGCACTTTAATCCAAAAATCCAAGTTACCAGCCAATAAATTTCACCATGAAGTATTTTATAGCACAGACTTGGATGAGCACTTGATAAATACTCAAACTGATTTCAAGGATAATATCTAATTCAGGAGAGAGCACTGGAATTGAACCTTTTTCGCAAGACCAAAATCCACTTTAACCACAGTCTTATAGGCCAGTAACACAATAGCCTTGTTCTTCACAGCTATAACTGAAAACTCAGAAGATTATCAAAAATAAATACAGAAACAAACATTACCAAAGAATACATAGAAAGATAAAGAATGGTGGGTGGACAATGCCCGGAAAAAACTGTCTGATATAGATTTGGGTAGACCGTATGACCAGATTTAAACAATTTCTTCTAATGACAACCTCAAATGAACAAACTTCCATTATACATAGTCCATATCTCGCCCAACAAAGGAAAGCCTGGATATATGCAGGCAGGCAAATTTGTGGGAATGTCAAACACTAACGGAGTTTTGAGATGAGGGGATGGCGCTCCCAGCTAGAACTGGTATGAATGTGGTGAAAACTATTAAAACATATCTGTCCCCTTAACAGCCATGGCCCAAACACGGATGATTGGAACTGCAATGGGACAATACAGGCTCTGCTTGAGGGTAGTATGGGGACTCCAATAGTGTGGGCAGGTGACTAATTGTATCCTGAACTGGGGTAAGCAACGGCAATCACCATGATGGAGTGCAAAGCCCCAGATGATGGAGTCACTTACTGAGGACATGCGCATTTTGGGATTTCTCGATAGCTAATGCAATCTTCACCAGCAAGTGAGGAAGTATACCCACCGCTCCCCGATGCACTATACGTACAGTTGCTTGGACTAAATTCTGATAGCAGGGGTAGACCCCGGGGGCCTACAGACAGTTAACCATGTTGGAAGGTTCCTTTTGGATCATACGCCAGTGCTGCTCCAGTTACAATGGGGAGGAGAGTTATGTGCTGACAGGCGTTGGCGTACCAAACTCCTGCCAGACCTAGCTAGCACGAAGACACTGGCCAGCACCCTCCAGGCATACTTGGAGCACAACTGTGGCACTCCCGCCTCTAGAGATACTGAATGGCACACCCTCAAAGCAGTAATACAGGGGGTCTATGTGGGGGCCACCTGAGAAGTCTGGAGACTACTGATAGCCGATTTTGGGGACCAGGAACGTCAGCTTGCAGCTCTTCAGAAGGGAGAGGCCAGCGCTGCAGCTGCACGGGGAGGTTCTACATACCTAGCTCTCCCGGTTAGATCTATAGGAATTGTTAGATAAGCACACTCTTACTAGCAGCACCTGCACAGAGCAGGCAACAAATCAGGCCTGGAGCCTGAAACATGAACAGGTGGTCCTACCCATACAGTACTTACGGACACCAGATGGACAATCGATGACGAACTGACAGAACATCCTGAAGATCCTCCTGACATACTTTCACGGCGTTTATCGCACAGAAGATGACAGACTGGATACGGCAGAGGCATTCCTTGCTGGATATGACCCGCCACATTGCTCGCCTGACAGGTTGAACAATTTGAAAAAGGCCCTTACAAGCTCTGCATATGTGCAGGTGTGTGTGTGGGGGGAGGGGGAATGGCTTCACTGTTGAATTTTTTCATAACTATTCTATCACTACCATGGAGAAACTGTTGGACGTTTTCTTGAAGGCACAGAAGGCTAGGACCTTAAGCCTACCATGCGCCAGGACATCATAGGCTTAATATTAATACAGGGAGTGAACCCAAGACCCCTCATTCCGACAACTCACCATGATCAACTCCGAAGTGGATTTTCTCTGAATAGTCGAGGAAGTGTCACCAACAGTATACAAAGCTAGGCAACAGGGTTCCAGCTCCCTGCACCCTCTCAGCAAACCCATCGCCCTCTCAGACACTGGGCAGACTGTTTAAATGGGGAGAAGGCAGACACCATCACACTCTTCTACAAAGCCCTCGAGGGAGATGCAACAGAGCCAATATCGGGCAAGTGCGGCATAGGAGACTGACTTGGGGGCACCCTCGAGGATTCGGAATAGAATTAATCTTGTGGCCTGGTAAGGGCTGTTTCCTGTAACAGGGTTAAGTGATTCCGCTTCAATTATTTACACCTCACTTATATGGCTCCTTCCTGGGTAAATAATTTCAAGGTCAGCATTGTGGTGAGAACGCCACCTTTTTACATTTGGCTTGGCAGTGTGCAGAGTGAGGTGGTGCCTAGGTTTGAAGGGTGCACAGGCATTGATATTCCCTGTACACTAGGGAGGTGCCTGCTGGAAACAGTAGAGAAACCCAAGGGACGCAAGTTATTGTACAAATTCCTACAGCTGATGCTGCTCTTGGCCAAGCGGAGGGAGGCCATAGGTTGGATGGGATCCCAGGTGCCTAGCGCGGACATTTGGATCAGGGATTTACTAGAATGGGGAGAGAGGGGGTGCAGAAGAATAACATACACCCCTCTAGCACTGATGACAAAGCTGAGGTTGTGGCAGTCTGGAGACTGATATTGGACGATTTTAATAAGCATGGTGACTCAGACTCTGATTCAGACCAGGGTCAACAGGAAATAGGAGTATCTGCGGATAGTTTGTTGAATACAGGAGTTGAGGATACCAAGTGAGGATCTGATAAATGTACAGTGATGTCAGCTCACAGACTTGGTATATGTACTGTTGATTACTCTATATTTATTCATTTTCTGGAATACTAGATGCACAGAATGGCAACTGTACTTGATAAGCCCAGAATTATTTTTGATGTTTTGCATGCAAAATAAAGGTTTAAAAAATACATCTCTTTTGGGAGTCCTGCTGAAGCAGAAACACTGCAAGATAAAACTGCAAATGTTGGCTTTGGGGACTGTTAGCAAAAAGGACAATAGCTTTACATTGGAATTCTCAGGCCCCCTGCAATGCCCCAGGATGGCATGATGACTTGGTTGAGTGGTCCTTACTAGAATAGCAACAGATGTAGGTGAGATGCGATGGCAAGTTAAGAGGATTTAGAAGAAAGGGTGGAAATGCTGACTAATCTAAGATAAAGGACCTTACAGTTTAGGATTACTCTGACAGAAATATGTATTTGAGTGTGACTATATTTATTGCAATGTTTATATACTTCTGTGATTGCCTGATCCGAATGTAATTGCTGCAGGCTGGTTACTGCTCCTGCAAATAGGTTGTGCAAAGTACATTATAACCAATACTCAATAAAATTATTTACAAAAAAAGGGTACATAACGATGGCCGCATTCCTCCAGGTCATCCAATCTTTTAAATGATAAACTCAATCTGTTCTGGCCTGTTAGAATACACTGGCATACAATTCCATAGAATACACTGGCATACAATTCCAGGCTTTGGTCATAGATCTTCCTTCTATACACACAATCCCAAAGACATCTTACACAAATATCATCATGGGCCGATGTGGAAAGCAATTGGCTTTGGGAGGACTCCTTTGCGAAGTACACTCCTCATTTTATATCCCGGGACATATTCAATGATCTTTGTAATATGGCAAGGGGTCACAACCGAATTAAGAGACTTCACAAACAATCAGCAACGGCTGCAACATAATACTTACCAACCTGATCTCTAACGAAAGTACAATTCTTAGACCTGGACGTTATATCAGTAATCACAAACTTCGTACCAAGCTACATCACAAACCTACAGCAGCCAACATCAGTGTGAATTGAGAGCTGCCTCATCTGACAAAATCAGAAACATACCCAAAGGTGAATTTGCAGTCTGAAAAACTGTAGTGAACCAAGATTCTTTTTTTTGATCAAATTTGTTTTTATTGGTAACAGCATAGTACAGTACAGTGATAGGACATAAGCAATTCACCATTTCTTGCGTGCTCCACCCAGGACTCCCGGGAGAGAGCCCCAGGGGCAGCCGGCCTCGGGCCGTGTGTCCATGTGTGCAGTGAAAGCCATTTTCAAGTAACAAGGTACCCCAACTAACCCCCCTCCCCACCCGGGTCCCCTCCCAGCTCAACTACCGTGATGCCCAACCCGCCCCCCCTCCCATCCCTCCCCCCCCGGGTGTGTTCTGCCAATGTCTAAGTAGGGGGATCACCTGGGTTTCCGCTTGCTCTTCCGCCCCTGAGCAGCAGTAGGTTTGTGAAATTCATCAACCAGTCTGAGAACTCGAAGGTATTTGGGGCATGTCAGTTCATGAAATTCAGTGGAGAGTAGTGCAATCAAGGGCGCCCATATCTCTCGGAACGTGTCCGTGGTCTGCGTGAGAGAGGCCTGTATGCGCTCCATACCCATTATGAACCAGATTTTGTGGAGCCATCCCGTGTGAGAGGGTTTGCGTGAGCTGCCCCACAGCGAAAGGATGTGGTGTGTCGCTGCTCCCATGGCCAGCCCCATTTGTTTCCCCCGGATTGATTTGAGTGGGAAGGTCAATTTGTTAGGTAGGCCTAAGATCGTGTATGCCGGGAAACTTGGGATCTCCATGTCAAAGTGCAAATCTATGTCCCTCAGTACCTCCTCCCAGCAGTCTTTCACCTCCGGGCACTCCCACAGCAAGTGAAGCATGGTCCCAGTCTGACCGCAGCCCCGCCAGCACTTTGGATCGCGCCTGGGGTTGCTCTGGTGGAGGCGTTCCGGAGTCAGGTGCCAGTAACAGGCCACTTTAACCGCGGCCTCCCTGCTCGCCATATTCCTAGCCGTGTGGTGGGCCTTGAAAAATATGTCATGCCATTCCCTGTCTGATAGCTCCCGCCCGATCTCCCTCTCCCACCTTTTCTGCCCCGCAGATTTAGTTGTCTGCGCTGGCGGGGCTAGGAATTTGTAGAGTTCCGTGATCGCCCTCTTATCGTCCGACTTGGCCAAAAGCCGCTTCTCAAAGGGTGTGAGGAAGCGGCTCACCTGCGGGGCGATGTCCTTGTGAGTGAGCCAGTGCCTTAATTGAAAGTATTGGAAGTTATGCGGCTGGTCTATCCCGTAGCTCTCCTTAAGAACCGCCAGTGTCATAAAGCCCTGCCTGTCAAACAGATGTCCCGCTGAATTACATTCCGTGGATCGCCACTGTGAAAAGGCGCCAGGGGCCATCCCGGGGGTGAACGCCGGATTATCAAAGAGGGGTGTCATTGGCGACGGGAAGGAGGTAAGGTCTTTGGTTGTTGCTACCGCGTCCCACACCTGCAGGAGAGTCCTGGTAATGAGAGATTTCTTGATATACGCCGGTCTGTCTCGTCGTGCCAGGAATGGAACTTGCCAAAGCGGCATACCCGCCATTGCCCTATCTTGAAAGAGCCACCTTTTCTCTGAGGTCGGTCTGGACCACTCCAGGAGGTAGCGCAGCTGGGTAGCTTGGAAGTAACGATGCAGGTCAGGGACCCCCAGCCCCCCCTCGGCTTGTGATCGTGAGATGAGGTCACGCCACATTCTAGGGCGCTTCCTGGCCAAGATGTACTGCTGTATGGCGTCTTGCAGCTTTTTAAGCATGCCCAGCGGAGGAGTAACCGGGATAGTCTGGAACAGGTATAGCACCCTTGGCAGCACAGACATCTTGACGGCCGCCACCCGGCCTAGCCAAGACAGCGGGTGATGTCGCCATCAGGAGTAATCTCCCTGGACACGCTGATAGAGTTTGTTATAGTTGTTTTCCACCATTTGGGCCGTCGAGGGGGACAAGTCAATACCTAAATATGGTAATTCCAGCTTTTCTTGTAGCCCCCCGACCTTGAGCGACCCTCTATTAGGCTGACGCGCATTGGACCCCAGTGGTAGAATAACAGATTTCTGGATGTTCATCCGAAACTCCGAGACCTTCCCGAACTGTTCCATTTCTTGCATAAATGCAGGGATCGACACCCCCGGGTTCTCAACCGCGACCAAAATGTCATCAGCGTACAAGCTGATGGTCTGCTCCTCGCCTCCGAAGGTGATGCCCTTTATGTTTCGGTTATCTCACACTCGCTGGGCGAACGGCTCCATATATAAGGCGAACAACATCGGCGAGGGAGGGCACCCGTGCCTTGCCGGATGTCCAATGGCTTGGAGCCGGTCCCGTTCACCCTAATCGTTGCGCGAGGGGGTCGCGTAGCAGCTTGCCACCCAGGCTCTGAACCTCTCCCCAAGCCCGAATCTCGACAGGGTCCGGTCGAGGTGGGTCCAGTCCACTCTGTCGAACGCTTTTTCAGCGTCCACCGACAGCAGGGCAGCGTCCGAATCATTATAGTGGGCTTTATCGATGACGTGCATCAGGCGTTTGGTGTTGTCCGCGCATTGGCGGGAGGGTATGAAGCCCGCCTGGTCTGGCTCAATTATGCCCGGGAGACAGGGCCCTAATCTAGCGGCTAAGATTCCGGTGAAGAGCTTCAGATCAACATTCAGAAGCGATATTGGCTGATAGGCCGTGCATTGAGAAGCGTCCTTTCCAGGTTTTGGTAGGACGAATATGTCCGCCTCGAGCATCTCTTGCGGGATCGAGCCCGGGCCCTGGAACGAGTTAAATAGTTTTGTCAACACTGGGGCCAGGAGGTGGCAAAAGGTTTTGTAAAAGCCCGCGGAGAAACCATCTGGACCCGGTGCTTTGAGTGGTTTCAGGCACGCAATGGCAGACACCACCTCCTCTAGGCGAATGGGAGCCTCCAGCGCCTCGGAGCTCGTGCCATTCGGTGCGGTCACGTTGGCCTCCTGCAGGTACTCCGACCCGACCCCCTCCTCCGCCGCCGGCTTGGCCTCGTACAGCTTGGCATAAAATGCCCTGAAAGCCTCGGCTATGTGCTCGTCATCGCAGTGTTCTCGTCCGTCGTCCCCTCGTATGTCTTGCACCTTGGCCTTGACCGTTTGCGCTTTAAGTTTGCTCTCCAGCAGATGACCAGTTCTGTCCCCCCCCCACATAATAAGTATGCTTGAGGCGTAGAGCCACATATTCCACCCTGTCCAAGTCAAGGTTAGCCAGTTGAGCTCTGGCGGCCTTCAGTTGGCGCCAAATCCTGGGGGCCCCAGTCCGACAGTGCACCCGCTCGAGTTCCAGCACCTGAGCGGACAATTCCTGGCACCGTTCTTTTCTTATCCTGTTGTCAGCGGCCGAGATCGCCATCAACTCCCCCCTGACCACCGCCTTGAGCGCCCCCCATACCGTGGGCATGGCCACCTCACCCGTGTCATTCCTGCCAAGATAGTCAGATAAAGTCTAGGTTAATTGCTGTGTGACCTCTTTGCGCGTGAGCAGGGACTCCCGGAGCCGCCACCTCCCCTTACCAGAATGAATGCGGGGGACCCGCAGGTGCAGAAGGATGGCGTCGTGGTCGGACAGGGCTGCTGGAGCGACCTCCACGTCTTTTACCATAGGAGCTATATCCGCCGATTCAAGGAAGTGGTCTATCCTGGCATATGTCTTATGAACGTGTGAGTAAAAGGTGTACCCCGGTGCTGTGTGGTGCAACTCCCTCCATACATCCTTGAAGCCCCTACTGGCGAGCCATTGCTTCCCCTCTGTGGATAGGGCGCCAGAGTCGCCAAACCTGTGTCCCGATCTGTCCAACGTATTATCCATCACCAGATTCAGGTCCCCTCCCACCAGGGTATTCTTGGATGCAGCCCCCAGAACCTCCGACAATGCCCCCGTGAGGAATGGTTCCTGTTTAGTGTTGGGTGCGTATATGGTTCCCACTGTGAAACCCACATTAACAATGCTAACAGTGTACGCCAGCAGTCTGCCCTTTATTTCTGCCACCTTGTCCCTTACTTGGCCCTTGAAGTGCTTAGCGAACAGAATGGCCACCCCTGCCTTTTTCTCCATAGTGGAGGAGTAAAGTTGTGTCGGGAAGGCCCTGGACCGCATACGATGCCAGTCCTTTGCTAACAAATGTGTCTCCTGTAGGAGGCAAATTGCCGCACCAGAGTTCTCTAGGTACGAGAGCACCGCCCGCCTCTTAATGGGGTTATTGAGGCCCTTAACGTTGAGAGTTAGGACCTGTAGAGTGTCAGACGCCATTCAGGAACGTAGGCTCTGCCCCGCTATCGCTTCGCCTGCCCCAGATGTGCCCTCGAGCCCCTGTGACCACCTCCACCAACCTTTGTATAGATCCCTCTCGTTTCCCCGCTTGTCCCGCCTCTCTGGAATGAACACCCCGGAGTCCCCCTCCCCGGTCCCCCTTGCCCACCCTAACCCCAACTCCCCCTCAACCTTTGCCCCCGTCCCCCCCCACCCTTCCCCGTTCAGCCCCGAAATCCAAACAGGTGAGCATAGTCCCAGGCCACTCATTTGTCTGTCCAGGCCTGTGGTAAATGAGTCAATGTATGGGTGTGTGGCAGTGGCGGCTCATGGCCCCCCGACCCTCCCCCCGACCAGGAGTCAAAACTTAGCTGATGTCGACCGTCACTGAAGTCGTCTCATGAGTCGGCACCAGTGTCTTTGGAGACCACTTGGATCGCTGCAGCCTGTTCCTGAGCCACTGTTTCGGGGTTAGGCTTGAGAGTCTTCTTCTGCTGCCTGTCCCGACGCACTTTCTGCCAGCCGTCACCCGTCTTCCGAGGGGATCCAGATGCAGTCCCAGACGACCGCCCCTCGTCCACATCGTCCTGTAGAGTCTCCTCGTGTGGGATGCCCAGTGCAGCACAGGTGTCTCGTAATGAGCGCAGCTGATGTAGGGCGCCATTCCACTTGAAGATGAGGCGAAAAGGGTGCCCCCTCCTTGCGCACCTGAGCCGGCTTGTCCGGGCTTTTGTCGACCTTGGAGGACCCCCTGGCCAGCATATCAGAAATGGTGTGGTTTCCTTTGCGGTTGTGGGACGCCATAACGCACCTAGTCCCGGCTGGAGGCCTCGGTTGGGGTGCAGCCCCTGTCGGGACCGCAGAAGTCCTCGGTGTGCATGAGCCGGGGGAGAGGGGGTCGGCCTGTGTTCGCACAGTGTCTCAGTTCCGCACTCTGTCTGCCTCCGCGTCCCACGAGACATGGCTGTGGGCCCTCACGTTACAGCCCTTACCTGTGCGCTTTGCCGGCTGCGGCGACCAGGGTCGATTCCTAGGCTTTTACTGAGCTCCCCGAGCTGTCACTTCCAAGGGCCGGTCACCACTGCAGCATGTCGCCTCCTTCTGTACCCTTCTGTAGGCCGTGCTGTGGCCTGGCCGAGTGCTTCGTGCGCCTCAGGGCACCTCCCCGATGCCGCGGGGTCCACTGTGCCACACTCCCCTGGCTCCATGTGCCCAGATGTCGTGAGTTGGGCCATTTACTCTGCTGTGGACCATGGCCCCGACCTCTCTCGGCCACTCCGGCGGTCTTTACTCCCTCTCCTCCACTGAGGGGGCCTCCATCTCCCACATACACCGGTGTGCAGTCCACGTTGGGGGCGCCGGGCGCTGCTGCGGGCGAAGTCACGCTCTATGGGGCCTCGCGGGGTCACTTCTCGCCTGTCGGGGTTGGGGGGCTCCAGGTCACGCCCCCTGTGCCTCCTTGGCTGCTCGCTGCCCCCCCTGCTCCTCCAAGGCACCAACCGCCAAGTCACCACTGATGCCCCGGGTCCTCAGCTCTCTTCCTGGGGCCGCGGCAGCTCCTGTGTGCAGCGGGGGGTTTCCACACTCCTGACCCCCCGCTGATGCGTGCTGCCAGTCCGCTGCTGCCTCCGTCCGTGCCCCGCTCGGTGCTGCTTGCCTGCAGGCCAGGCCGCTCAGGTGAACTCGGCCGCACCCCCCGTGACTAGGCCCAAGCCGGGGCCTCGCTTAGATCGGGGAGCCGGCGGACCCGGCGCCTCTCAGTCCGCCTCTTAGCTGCTAGGCTCACCATCCTCTGCTGCCAGGCACCGCACCCGGGCCCCCGCAATCGTCGCTGGAACCTCCGACGCCGTAGCGCCAGTGCTGGAGTCGCCGTGGGAAGTCCCCCCGGGCCGTTGAGCGCCGGGGCCCGGGCCACCGTTTTCGCTCCTTCAGGCTGCAGCGGGCCGTCTCCGCTCTGCGGCGCCTCCCTCCGTTGCGGAGCCTCGCTCTTGGCCCCAGCTACACAATGGCTATTTCAGGCACTGTCCGCCGTCGGTGGCTAGCTCGGTGGGAAGGAAGGTCCGCCAAAAAATCCCGGTCGGGGGATCGGGTTCAGGGAGCCACCGCGGAACACTTCCTACCGAGCTGCCATCTTAGCCACGCCCCCAACCAAGATTTTTGGAAAAAAAATTAGTAGAATCTTGCAAATAATTTTCACCAAAGATACAAAGTTCTCAAAGTAGCTGCACAAAGTAAGGTCAGAACCAACCAACCAGGTCTATAACCAGATTTAATGAAGGACTATTACAGGAAACTTAAAAGAGAACCCCACTGTTGAACCAGACCATCCATTAAACAGGAATAATACATAGGGCACCTATCCGTAGAGATTAACTTTGCCTATCGGAGTATTGAGACGCAAACAAAACAAGTGTCCACTAAGAAACCAGAATGTTGCTTCACTTCACAGCTGTTTAACTGGAAAACCAGGAGAAAAAACCCCTCACTTATACCCATTCCTTTATGTTCCATTGGCTTGTATATTTGCAAATTACATACCTGGTGTATGATACCCTGTCTTTGAAAACGTGCATATTGGCAGCACTATGCAGTCATTAAAGGAGAATCCAGGAACATTACAGAAATCTCCACATCAGATCAGTAAGTCGCACTAGTAGACCATATGAGCAAAAATCACTTGCATCAGTAGCAATTTATCTTCAGTGCTTTTTAGTAGCACCACAAGCACAAAGGAAGCTGAAAAGGAGACCTACATTGAGGGCAAATGGATTATCAGAGTGACTACAGAAAATGTAAGATTTAAAGTGCAAAGATGAATTAGTGATCATGAAATCTATGTAAAACTTAAACTTTAGAGGAATACAAAAAAACTAGAGATGATATCAGCAAATTTAATACAACAGAATGATCTGGATGACTATTTAGGGTCACTTCTAGGTGACTAGAGTCATTTGGAGGCATATCATTAGACAAGCATCAATATTCAATCCAAGGAACAGTGACTCTGGGAATTCCTATCAATATTGTTAATGTGGCCACTTATAATAAAACACTGTTACATTGAGCAGCCTAAATTAAACGCCGGTATATTGAAGTGATTTGAATTGCATCTTTCCAACCAGAAACCATTGTAATGATTATATAATTTTTAAACTTTTAAAATGTTGCACTTCGCTCTATTAATCTACCCAACTCCGCATTGTAAAATACTCAACCAGAAATAAATTAGGTCAATTTAAAACTACCATCTTACTGATTGTACCATGAGAAACACAATCATTCTCAAAACAGAAAATGGAAGACATCCTACTCATGCCAAGGTTACAAAAACGTTGACTAAGATAATAGGCAAAACAGATTTTAAATGGGCAGGAATATCATAATACTTTGGGCCAACAGCAAAATAAAATCCTTGTTTTACTAGAACAACTTCTCAACAGATCTCTTATTACTGCCCCTCCTCGACCTTACATTCTCATTACTACTTTACTACTCATTGATCCAACTAGGATTGTACCATGGCATCCACATCATGAATGATCCTGCAGGAATATAGAGACTAAAAGTTACCCAACAGTGAAAAACTTTAAACTATACTAAGGGGCATATGTATGAAAGTTCCGAATTGCGATTCTGAAAATGCGATTCTTACTGAATCGCACTTTCAGAATCGCAAATCGGTATGTATGAAAGAAATTGCAAATAAATAGCGATTCCTTAAAAATCGCTATTTATATTGCGATTTCCCCAAATGCGATTCCTGAACAATCACACAATTTAAGAAATCGCACCCATAATTCACAATAATAGCGAAAAATCGCGGGAAAAATATCGCAATTTTGCGATTTTCGCAAATGATCCAATCAGGAACTCTGGTGCAGCATGATGACATCACATCCAGGAAGTGAGTGACTTCCCATGCTGCGCCTGACTTCCTGATTCTGAGGCAGATTGAAGGAGTGTTTGGAACTGAGCAGTGTGCACCTGGAGAAACATGGCTGAGAGTGGAGCCACGCCCAGGCAGGATTCCCAGCAGCAGGAGACTGAGAGCTCCAGGAAGAGAAAACAAAAGTTTTCAGAGGCAGAATTGGAGGCTCTGATACATGAAATGGTCTTAAACCATGAACTACTTTTTGGAAGGAAATCCAGGGAGGTGCCAGAGATCCGCAAAAGGAGGATCTGGGAAGAGATCCAGCACAAGGTCAATGCTGTGGGTGTGACACCCCGGAGTGTAGAGGACCTTCCAAAGCGATGGTACGACCTGCGCCTGCGCTTAAGGAGAAACTAGCTTCCAGGCTGGAACAGTCCAGGTTAACAGGTGGTGGGACCTCATCTGTTCCTGATTCTACACCCCTGGAGGAACTGGTTGAGGGGACCCTGCAACCAGAGAGTGTGGGAGGAGTGGCTGATTTTGACAGCTCTGACCAGCCAGCAGCAGGAAAAGGTAAGAATCATGCCCTCACACCCCCTAACACCCCCCAGCAGTGAGCCAGGGGCGGGAAACAAGATAGGTAGTCCAGAGCAGGCACACAGGCAGCCATAGCAATGCATTATGGGAGATGTAGTCACATGTAATTCAAAGTGTATAAATTGCAGCAAAAATAGTCTACCACATAATCTGCTGGTCCTGACAGTGAAACAAGAGCCCAATGTAAAATAATTATTTGTGAAAAATTTATTAACACAGTGCAAATAGTGAAGTAAATTAATGTGTGCTGTTCTATTCACAGCACCATCTACAACACAGCCCTCAGGCAGTGGGACAGTTGCTGAGAGTCACGATTCAGGAGATGCCTGTCAAGATGTCAACACAGATGGGGATGACAGCCCAGTGACCACCCGCAGACATAGGAGGAGACACATTGTCAGGCCTCTGGCGCCAATTCAGGATGAGGCAGATGTAATTGGTGACAATGAAACCAATGTGGACACACAGCCAGAGCAAGAGGGACCTGCAACAGACCAGCACGTCCCACGTAGTGCAGCCAGGCGCAGATGATGCGCAGCCAACTTATTTGAAGGGCGAGGCGATGAATCTGTGTATGCAGGACTGGAACTGAACATGTTGCAGGTGCAGCGCCTGCAGGCAAAAAATATGAAACTCTTACAAAGGGAGAAGAGGGAGGGCTTCCGTGGACTCAGGAAGGACCTGCAGGATGTATGTGATCAAATGCGCAGAGGTAGTCAACGCCAAGACAGGTACACCCGGGCCATCAACCGCTTGGCAGCTATGTCTAGCATCCAGGCCAGGCGCAGCATAGAGATGCAACGCCAATTTACTCATGCTGCACAAGACATTGCTAACGCACTTTTGCAGGTGACCACTGCTGTAGATGAGTTGCGCCAAATACGCGCAACAGGGCCGGGAGTGCTGACTACCAGTGAGGAAGACAACCAGTCTGTTCGGAGCAGCACCACCCCACCGCCAACCCTAGAGAGACGCCGTAGTGCCAGGACCACTAGGGCTGCACCTACAAATGAACAATAGGCCGTGCATCATTTGACTCGTACTTCATTCAAATTATTTTTTGAGGGCACTGTGAATTGAACATGTGCCAAAGATTTCTTGTACACTACCGTACGTTTTCAGGTCATACATATCCTGCTATTAAGGATTAAAAGCTAATTTTCACACTTACATTACTTGGCATTGTGTCGTATTTTTCTTACCTAAAAATAGTTGCGCATAATCTCATCACGCCTCTGTCGCCCAGCTGCTGCAACAGCTCTACCAGCTACCATACGTCCAGGTCCTGGCCCCTCTACATCAGAGGATCCAGAGTCACTCAGTTCCACTGGTGTCCCTTTTCTCGTGGCAATGTTATGGAGCATGGCACAAGCCACCACTATTTTACAACACGTATTGGGGCTGTATTGGAGTGCACCTTCACTCTTATGGAGGCACCGGAATCTGCTTTTCATGATACCAAATGTCCGTTCGATGGTGCCTCTGGTAGCAATGTGTTCCCTGTTGTATCTGCGTTCACTTGCATTGTTGGGATTGAGGTAGGGAGTCAAGATGAAATCACGCACAGCATAAGCACTGCCACCTGTGGGTTAGACAAAATGTTAGCCTGTGACATGCACATGGTAGTTGGTACTAATGACCCCTATGTCTGAAGGTATTTATCGAGTAGGTATCCGTTGCCAAACTCCCCTCTTGAGAGTCTACGATATATCCCACTGTGTCTGAAGATGAAAGCATCATGTGTGCTGCCAGGGTACTTTGCTACAATGTCAGTTATGATGTGTTTGGCATCACACACCACCTAAATGTTCAGTGAGTGGTAGCATTTCCGATTTCTAAAGATGTATTCATTGTATGAGGGGGGATATAGCAACATGTGTGCCATCAATACATCCTATCACATGTGGGAAATGTGATATTTGATAGAAGTCCTGCTTTGTCTGTGCAATTGCCTGAGGTGTGCTGGGGAAGTAAATGTGATGGTGCATCCTCCGAACCATGGCATCTAGGAAGGCATGGAAGAATCGGGAAAGGGAACTTTGTGACACCCCTCCTGCTGACGCTATCACCCCCTGGAAACTTCCAGAGGCCAAGAGGTGTAGTGAACACAGGACCTTTATTTCAGTGGGAATGGCATTTGTCCTGCGGGTGGGGTGTTCAAGGTAGGGTCTGAGTTCTGCTATTAAATCATTTATGCTGTCTTCATCAAGCCTGTAATGGGTGTAGAGGTCCTCCTCAAGGCGCTGGGAGATGCTGATGTGCAAACGGAATACCCTCTCCTGCCGCAGCCTCCTCTGTGCATCAGCTCTCAGACGCATCCTCCTTGCTCTGATGTAAAGCCCCGCCATTGTGGTAAACAGTTCTTTGAATTCTGTTGCTGCTTAAATAGTTTGCACCTGGCTACCACCTGCTCCTACTTGGTGGTAATTGCGATTCTGTATTTTGCGAATTAGCGAAAATCGCTAATTGCGATTTTTTTCATACATATCATTGCGATTCTGTATATTGCGAGAATTGCCATTCTGCGATTTTTATGCGAATTCCTACATTAGCGATTTTCATTTTGCGATTTTCGCTAACAGGAAAATCGCAAAAATTCAATATTGCTATTTTTTCGCAGAATTGCTCTTTTCGCATTCTACAGAATCGCATTTTTAGCGATTCCCTATTTTCCATGGCTTTTGCTTTCATACATGCCGTTAAGCCTATTCGCATTCGCTAAGGCCGAAATTCGGCGAATTTCGGCCTTTGCGAATGCGAATTTGCTTGATACATATGCCCCGTAACTCCTACGGAGATCAAGACTTATCTATAAATACATCCGACGACCAATAAAAATAGTGGGCACTGTTGTTCTAAAGATGTTTCTTCACAAAGCCCTCTTTCATATCTGCATCTAACAACCAACATTAACTACGACAAATACAGTCAAAATTGATAGACAGAGCGCATTTTAACAAAGTCCAGTATATCCTGTTTAAAGAAGAGCCCACTGTGTCTTAAAGCACACTGATGCAGCTCACGGACAATGAAACTTGAAGAGCAATCCTGGAATTCCCTTTGTACTTGTTTTGCAATTTTAAGAAAAAGTTACTTACCTGCAACACTAACATTTCTGGTGGATACCATTTCATCTGAGATATTGCACCTCGTGAATAGCTTTATAGTTGCTGCACCAGATATAGAAAAGTTTACATAGCAATAGGTCTGCAGCTCCACCAGGTGGTGCCATATCAATTCAGTCATAGCTCTGGCCAGCCATGATGTGGCAACACAGGTCCATATTAGGGCAGGCTGGTGTCAATGCTGTGAGAAGTTAGCCTGGCATATGATGTCCGCTAGTTCTAGTGGGCACCTTGCACCAGTCTAATCGACCCATATTGGTGGTGGTTGTAAAGTCAACCTTACAGAAAGCTATCCTAGTGGTAGCATGGGCCAGCAGTCATCAGGCTAAGACTTCAGAGAGCGTTTTAAGCAAGTTGTTTTACCAATTATAATCCCTTGAGTACTAAATGAAAGTACCCCACACAAGGTATATATCATATATATATGCATTTATTATTAACACAACCCATGTTCAAGTTCAGGAATTTGTATAGCGCACTACTCACCCAGAGGGTCTCAAGGCGCTTGAGGGAGGGTGGGTGCATTACTTATCGAATAGCCAGGTTTTTAGTTGCTTTCTGAAGGAGAGGTGGTTCTGTGTAAGTTGGAGGTGAGTGGGGAGAGAATTCCAAGTTTTGGCCGCTAAGTAGGAGAAGGATCTTCCTCCCATGGTGGATCTGTGGATGCACGAAATTGCGGCGAGGGCTTGATTGGATGATCGTAGTTGGCGGGTGGGAGTGTAGGAGGACAGTCGTGTGTTGAGGCATTTGGGTCCTAGGTCATAGAGGGCCTTGTGTGCGTGGGTGAGGAGACGGAACGTTATTCTCTTGTTGACGGGGAGCCAGTGGAGATCCTTCAGGTGACAGGAGATGTCAGTATGATGGGGAATGTCCAGTATGAGTCTGGCTGAGGCGTTTTGGATGCGGTGGAGTTTTTTCAGTAGTTTGGCTGCGGTCCCGGCGTAAAGAGTATTTCCATAATCTAGTCGGCTGGTGAACAGTGCGTGGGTGACTGTCTTTCTTGTTTCGGTGGGGATCCAGCAGAAGATTTTTTTGAGCATGCGAAGGATGTTGAAGCATGAAGATGAGACGGCGTTGACTTGTCTGGTCATCGAGAGGGAGGAGTCTAGGATGAAGCCCAGGTTACGTGCGTGATCTGTAGGTGTGGGTGCTGTGCCCAGGGCCGGTGGCCACCATGAGTCGTCCCAGGCAGAGGGGGAAGATCCTAAGATGAGGACTTCCGTTTTGTCCGAGTTAAGTTTTAAACAGCTGTTCTTCATCCATTCGGCTACTTCTTTCATTCCTGCGTGTAGATTGGTTTTGGCAGAGTTTGGGTCTTTGGTGAGGGAGAGGATCAGCTGGGTGTCATCTGCGTAGGAGATGATGTTGAGGTTGTGTTGGCGCGCGATGGGTGCGAGGGGACTCATGTATATGTTGAAGAGGATAGGGCTGAGTGAAGATCCTTGTGGTACACCAAAGATGACTTCGGTGGCCTCTGATTTGAATGGGGGGAGGCGGACTCTCTGGGTTCGTCCGGCGAGGAACGAGATGATCCAATCCAAAGCTTTTCCTTGAATTCCGACGTTGTTGAAGCGTTGTACGAGTGTGCTATAACATACTGTGTCGAAGGCGGCGGAGAGGTCGAGTAGGATGAGGGCAACTGTTTCTCCGTTGTCTAGTAGCGTTCGGATGTCATCTGTAGCTGCGATGAGGGCAGTTTCGGTGCTGTGTTTGGCTCGGAAGCCGGACTGTGAAGGGTTGAGGAAATTGTTGGATTCAAGGAAGGCGGCGAGCTGACTATTGACGGCTTTCTCAATGACTTTGGCAGGGAATGGGAGGAGTGAGATGGGGCGGTAGTTCTTAAGTTCGTTGGGGTCTGCTGTAGGTTTCTTCAGAAGGGCGCTGAGTTCGGCATGTTTCCAGCTTTCTGGGAAGGTAGCGCAGTTGAAGGAGCAGTTGATGACATCGCGGAGATGGGGTGCGATGATGGAGTCTGCTTTGTTGAAGATGTGGTGGGGGCATGGGTCAGTTGGTGAGCCTGAGTGGATGGAGTTCATCAGACGGATAGTGTCTTCAGTAGTGATTGGGTTCCAGGTGCAAAGGATATGGGAGTGCTGTTTTGGTTCGGAGGTGGGTGGTGTGTGTTGTTCTTCGGACCGGTTTTCAAAGCTGTTATGAATGTTGGCGATTTTGTTGTGGAAGAAAGAGGATAGAGAGTCGCAGAGGTCTTGGGAAGGAGTGAAGTCGTTGGTGCCGGCGGTGGGGTTGGTAAATTCTTTGACAATGTTGAATAGTTCTGTGCTGTTTTGGGCGTTGTTGTCGAGTCGATCCTTGAATGCTGATTTCTTGGTGGATCGGATCAATTGGTGGTGTTTGCGGGTGGCGTCCTTGAAGGTGGTCAGGTTGTCAGAGGTTGGGTTTTTTCTCCAGGTTTTCTCGAGGGTACAACATAATTTTTTGGATTTCTTAAGGTCATCGTTGAACCAGGGGGCCTTTTTGCTACCTTGTTTGATCTGATGGTTTTTCAAGGGTGCAAGTACGTCAGCGCTGTGGGTGATCCATTGTGTGAGTTTGGTGGCAGCTTGGTTTTGGTCCGATGATATGGCAGGAGGGTTTTGGTTTAGCGATGTGAGGAGTTGGTCAGTGGTGATTTTGTTCCAGTTTCTTCGAGGAATAGGTTGTGGGGGGTTATGGGTCGTGGTCTTTTTGTAGCTGAAGTGAACGCAGCTGTGGTCCGTCCAATGGAGAGCTGTGGTGTGATCGAAGGAGATGTGTTTGCTGGAGGTGAAGATAGGGTCGAGCGTGTGTCCGGCAAGGTGGGTGGGGGTGTCAACAAGTTGTTTGAGTCAGAGATTGGCCAGGTTGTCCAGAAGGGTGGTGGTGTTGCTGTCGTTTTTCTTTTCCAGGTGGAAGTTGAGGTCTCCCAGTAGAATGTAGATCTCGGAGGTGAGGGCATGTGGGCTGATGAAGTCGGTGATGTCTTCGTTAAATTGTGTGCGGGTTCCTGGTGGTCTGTAGATGAGGGTGCTTCTAAGTGTGGTCCTGGGGTCGGTGTGGATCTGGAAATGAAGGTGTTCGGCGGTCGCGAGGTTAGCGTCGGAGCTGGTCGTGATTCGGATGGTGTTCTTATGGACGATGGCGATGCCTCCTCCTGTTTGGTTGGTGCGGTCTTTTCGGATGATCTTGTAAGCGTTCGGGATGGTTATGGCGATGTCGGGCGCTGATGAAGCGTTCATCCAGGTTTCTGTAAGGAAGGCAACGTCCGGCGATGCAGTGTCGAGTAAGTCCCAGAGTTCAGTGGCGTGTCTGTGGACCGAGCGGGTGTTCAGCAAGATGCACTTCAGGTGGTTGGAGTTGGGGCTGTGTTTGGAGGTAGTGGATTTGGTGTAGGTTCTGGAGCAGGCGAACTTGCAGGAGAGGCAGGCAAATGGACCATGGGTGTGTCCTGGGGCAGCTTCGTAGCATTGTGGTGTGCGTCCGGGGTTGAGGGCAAGGAGGGTAAGGGCGTCATACATTATGCGGGAGGGGTGGGTTTTGCGAGGACCAGGGGGTCTGGCGCTGGGCGCGGTCCGGGCGCGGACGGGCGTAGACGGGCTTACCTTTGGCGCGCATGGGGCGCGACCGCTGCGCGCAGAGGCATCTGTCATATGTGGATAGTGGGGGGAGGGGCGAGGGAGGATCAGCTGGGAGGCGGGAGCGGGGTGGAGATCCGGCCGGGAGGCACAACAACAACAACAGCAATGAAAACAAAATGGCAGCACGCCAAAAGCGAGGCAGGGTTCAAATCAATTTCACAGGCAGTGCAGCACAATAATGAATGTAGTCTAAGCGCACTTGAACAATTCAGCGCTCCGATACAAAAACGATCAATAAATTATTTATTAATTATGCACTTAGGCAATCCTGCGCTACGATACCAAAACGATCAATAAATTAATTAATAATTATGCAATCTAGCGCTACGATTCAGATGCGCTGTTAATTAGGCAGTGGCAACTGTGTGGGCGAGGCAGCAGGCAGCAGTCTGGCGCTACGATACCAATGGAGGCAGGCAGATCGGGGAGCAGTGTGAGGAGCGACCGCTTCTGTGGGAAACAGGACAGTCACGGCGCTACGGCACTAGAGCGGGGCTTACTGCATCAGTGGGAGGGAGGATCAGCTGGGAGGCGGGAGCGGGGTGGAGATCCGGGTGGGAGGCACAACAACGACAGCAATGAAAACAAAATGGCAGCACGCCAAAAGCGAGGCAGGGTTCAAATCAATTTCACAGGCAGCGCAGCACAATAATGAATGTAGTCTAAGCGCACTTGGGCAATTCAGCACTCCGATACAAAAACAATCAATAAATGTATTATTAATTATGCACTTAGGCAATCCTGCGCTACGATACCAAAACGATCAATAAATTAATTAATAATTATGCAATCTAGCGCTACGATTCAGATGCGCTGTTAATTAGGCAGTGGCAACTGTGTGAGCGAGGCGAGGCAGCAGGCAGCAGTCTGGCGCTACGATACCAATGGAGGCAGGCAGATCGGGGAGCAGTGTGAGGAGTGACCGCTTCTGTGGGAAACAGGACGGTCACTCTTTATGAGGTCAGAGGTCAAAGTACATTACAAGAATCTCAATTAGCATACGATAAGTTGCACAGTATACGTTTTGCCCTAGGGGCCTCACAAACTATAAACTAAAATAGTGGTATAAGAAACAGGTGAGCACTAGAAAGCAGGCCTAGGGCCTGTGGAATCACTGGGGCTACTCTAAACAACCAAAGGTTAGGAAGTAGGAGGCCCACGGGAGACGCGTGCAGAGTCTAAAAACAGCCGCGGGTTACCATTGACTTTCTATGGGAAATGAAGAAGTTACAAATATACAATTTAAGGGCACTTCCAGATGGACTTGGATGGAACCCTTTTAAACTAGGACACTTCGAGAGTCAAGACCCATGGGAGCACCAGAGTACTCGTGTTACCTCACTCAGGGAAGCCGGGTGCATAGGTGCCTTTTCGTGTCAGGTTTCGTCATCGTTTTCAATGTAGAGCTGCAAAGAAGTGCTGCAGACAACCAGAGGAAAAGTGTCCGGGTGGATTCAAGGGTGGATCGAAGATCTGAAGAACCTGAAAGCAGAAGGGACAGAGTGTGGGTCACTTGCCAGTGACCAGGATGGCGACAGGAAGATGCCAGGTGATGTCGGGTGATTTCAGGTGAAGATGTGAAGCGTGTCTCTTCAGCCACGTGGTCCAGGAGGTATCGACGATGACCAGGCGCTGGATTCGAGCTGTGCCACAAAGGATCTAGTTGACTGCGGTGTCAGTATCCGGATTGAACCCAACAAGCCTTGGTAACTGCAACCCACACTGGATATTAAGATTGGCTTCAGTGCAGACCAGCAAGGTCTGAGGAACTTCTCGTTTGCCGGGAAGTTGGAGCAAGCCTGGAGCAACCAGGAAAGCAAGTTATATGTAAAAGTTAGTCTTCCAGGGGCTCACTAGCGAACAGACAAGGAACCGGGAAGACGCGTTGAGCTGAAATGCAAAAGCGGGGCCCACGGGACACTTGTGGAGTGGGCGGGCTTGAGCTTCGGTGCAAATGGCGCTCGGGGCTGGGGCTTTAAGTACCCCAATGCATAACTGTGAGAAACCTCGGGAGTCGATGTAGTTAGCAAATTGCAGGATGTCCATTAGTTCCGGTCCCACGTCTCTCGTGTCCGCCATGTGTCTCAGCTATGCTGTGAGTGAAGGTCGTGGTCAGAGATGTCTGGAATTCTGTGTCCTGAGTAGCAGTCTGTTCGGGATCGGTGAGAGCCTCGAAACTGCAGACCGGCAAAGTTGCTGTAGGTGCCTGTTTGAACAGGGTGGTCACTCTTTGACCACAAGGGAGATGTCTTCCGTCTTCCAGTCGAAATGGAATGTCGAAGGTCCAGGATTTCTGTATCAAAGTTTCGTCCAGGGTAATCTAAAGTCCTGGGGACACAGCTCCTATACTTATACTAAGTTTGGGGCCTGGGCTACCTGTAAGGTCCCTCCTATGGGTGGACCAGGGGAGGGGGTGGTTACACCTCCTTCCCTTTGTCCAGTTTCGCGGCAGAGCTGGGGCTGTGCGCCCCAGCAATCAGTTTGACTGGACTATGCATGGAGCACCTTGTGTGCCCCAGGCAGTGTCTGGAAAGCATTCCCTGAATGCAACCCTCCCTGCCCCAATACACTAAAGCCCGTGTGGAGAGGTGCAAGAACCTCCCCTGACAGGAAACCTATTGTCCAAGCCTCCCCTGCCGGAGTTTCGTCCAGCAGCAGGAGGTCAGACTCGTGTCTGTGGCAGCAGCATCCATTTTGTGATGCCAGGGCTCTGTTTAACTTTAACCGGGTAAACCAGTAACTACATAACTACATGTCTTCTCCCTCTAGAAAAGTGGAATGCTAACCCCGCCGCCTGGACTGGCGGGGGGTAGTATTCCAAAGTGTTTGACACCTTACACAACATGTTTTGATAAAGCCAAACCAAAGTTAGCATTAACCGCGAGAGTTATAATGCACTTAAGAGTATATGGTATGGCTATATCATAGAACGGCTATAAGGAGATAGTTCCGAAATCTGCAGAGGGGCTCAGCTCATGCTAGGGCACCCTCCAGGGTTGTCGAGACCTGCCATAGGAGTGACTTATAGGTGCATATGCGTCTATATATATATGTGGGTATAGGTATACTATGTCCCAGTAAGGGGTGATTACACCACCTTACCCAGGCTGTGTGAACATACCCGTGGTGTTAAGTTTGGAGGGCCAGCCAGGGGTGGTATAATACATGCTGCAGCCCCTGGTAGGCCTTGGATGCCCTGGGTACCTATGGTACACTATTCAGGGGCTCACAAGGGTGACCCGATACCCAATCTGGTATGTACCTAAAGTACATGGAGTCCATTTTATAGTGAAAGCAGATAGACTGGGGCCCTGATTAGCAGGGTCCCAGTCCAACTAAGTCGAAAACCAGCAAAACACCAGGGGGTGGGGGCAACCATATAGTCAGATATCCACCTTCCTATAAATGCCTTGTTTTTTTTTCCTTTAGCATTCGGTTAAAGTGTGGAAAGAAACCAAGAGATGTAACCAAAATCGAACAGTGATGGCAGAAGCACTGCTTAACTTGGGACAGCATTAGATCATAAGGTGAGCGGGGAAAGAGGGCAATGAGGACTCCGTGGGAAGATCTAGTAACCAGCAGAAATATTTTTATCATAGGTGAGCGTCTAAGGAAACCAAGAGGACATCTGCGGTGGTAAACAAAAGGTCTATAGTTGACACCACGCTTGCAGTAGCAGCAACTGAGGATTGGAATAGATTACGCAGACCATATGTGCAAGAGGGATCAGGAGAAAGCGCACAGAGTTCCTACAGATTTCAGTAATTAAAGTGTCAATTAATCTTGGGCAATAACAATCAGCTGTTCTCGATGCTCGCACCTTCAGCAGGACCTCTGAAAGCCGAGGAATATGAGGAAGCGTGTAGAGCACATCCTGCGGCCAGCTGAATTGTAATGTGTCCCATATAAAACCATTCAGATGGAAGTGTAGGGCACAGAAGAGGTTTCGTCTTGTTTAGAGCTGTGGCAAAGTAGAGCACAAAAAGATATCCCAATCAGGAGAGCATGTCCATCACCTTGAGATGAACTTCCCATTTGTGATCTTCTAGTGAAAGTTGACTCGAGGCATCTGCTTTCACAACTGTTCGCTACATGGACCTCCACCAGGATACTGGCCCACCGCAGAGCTCACTGCCACAAATGCCAGCCCTTCCAACACAGGGCCCTCAAATGAACTATGGAGTCTGTACATATACTGGATGGTGGTGTTATCTGAAAGTATTTTAACATGCCCGAGAAGGATGGAAGAAGGCCTTCAGGATGAAGCGGACTTTTCACAACTGTAGCACACCAATGTGCAATTGTTACTCCAGCATGGACCAAAGACAGTTCCATCCCCATGGTGAGCCCCCTAGCCAAACAACGAACCATTGGTCATAACATTAGCCTATGATTGGAGGACTGAAGCGGTGACCATAGTGAAATTGGAGGTTAATATGCACCAATAGCGGTCCGGGATGACGGAACATAAGATCCCCTTCATGAACCAAGAACAGACGCTGGATCTGCTGAACATAGATTAAAATCAGATTCTGAAATATTAGGATCACTTCCTGAAAATCTGAGATCCTATGAGGTAGATAACCTTATCTTGCACAGCACAGATGTAACTCTAAACAAAGAAGTGGCTCCTCAAAATGTTGATCCACAGCCCACACAATGAAGAGTGGGCTACTGGTGCTCTGCGAGAAATGCAGAGGAGTCAGTCTGCTTTCATCATCCAGCCATACAAATACAGAAATGTTCTCAACTTCCTGAGTGAAATGGTTACCAAATAAAGCACACTGCGGATCACTTGAGGAGTGGTTGCGAGATCAAATGGTAGTACCATTAGTTCTGGGATTGTACAGTAAAGCATATGAGGAAGGAGGATTAGCAAAAAGCAGCAGAAATACTCATCTAGGAGATTCAGCCACACCGCCCAATCCTATGCAGAGGGCATGAAAGCCCCAACTCCAGGCCAGCATTCTGAACGTGTCCTGCCAAACAGAGGAGGAGGAGCCATCTCATAATGGGTCAGAGATCCACCCCTTCCACTGGTCATTCTTGGAAAGAAAGTAGTAGATGAAGTAAAATCCCATGCCTCTCTTCTCCTCGGACTAGTAGTACAAGTGTAAACCTGATCACTTGACCCTACCTGCACAACAGTTACAAACCTAAAGTTTGCCGTAAATTTTCAATTGTTACTCAGTTTTTTGCAATGTTTTATCAAAATATCTGCATTGGATTGTCAAAACAATTGTTGTAATTTGAACTTCAAACACTTTATTTCTTTGTGAGTTCATGCTGATTCTCAAAAAGATATTCATAAGTAAAGCTTCTCACATTACATAATTCTGTACATGTAGAATTATCATACATAAATACAAAAACATCAAATACGTCGTGAATCCCAATGCATTTGGGGATCAGGGATCCCTTCTTCAGGGGAGCTGTAAAAAATGTATAACACAGTTTTTGGGTCACAACTTAGAATAATTTACAAAGTGGAGCAAGTCACCGTTATGTTGACCATTCTCTAGAAAACTAGATTACATGCAATGAAGTCATACATATGCTGAATAGAAAAATCCTTCACCCACCGTGAACCGAATATGTGTTTGCCCTAAGAAATAATAATAAAATAGCTGGGACAATAAAATTACCAACAAATAACTGGTCCTACTGCTTACCGATGACAACATAAATACGCATGTTCGGGAAAAGCGCAATAGGCCTAATCTGGAACAATATGTTGGTGAGATAAGTGATTGAAGTTTGTAGTTCTGATCAAACAATGTAGGACGGCTACAAAAATTACCTTCTGACTAACTGTGAAACACATCTAGCTGTAAATGGCCAACCTCATCAACTTCTGCCTCTGCGATAATGTCCATAATACACGCACTCAGTGTAACATCTAGGTACAAACGTAGATACCTGAAAACGTTAAGCCAGTCGACGGATGACAAGCCGTGAGTTCTGATAACTGTAGGAATTTGTGCCAATGCGAATCTAAATCGAAGAATTAAAATAATGAGATCGACAGCTCATTCAATTTACTGCTGAAAACGTTTTGAAGTAAGCGTTGGTTACCTGCGAGACTGCCGCTAGCAGCCGTCTAAACTATGGGTAGTGCCTGTGCATCTTTAGCAGTATGATCATCGGACCTGTAATATGACATAAAGAATGTATACTGGCTCCAACGTAACAACTTGCATTTCTTAGACTGAGCATATATGCCATGAACGAGGAGAAATACCTGGACAATGCTGCCTAAACCAGCCGGTATGTCGAAAGTTCAAACGACAGCTGCCATCTCGAGATTCGTGAACCTGAAAGAGTAGCTTAATTATTTATACTGAAAAAATCAATACTCCATCGTTCTCAATATATTCCTATCCCTATTCGGGAGACATTAATTTTCCTTAAGAAGTATACCCGCTGGAGCACTCTCTTCCCGTCGCGTCTGGTTTCCATATGGAAGCTCAAACCGCGGTCATCCTTCAATAATACGTGCGACGTGACACTCCGCATAGAAAGAGGACTGCGCTCTCCACGATTGATAACTAAGACCTCCGCGTTCTACTCTCGCGGCCATTGTGCTTTGATGCACTGGATTTGATTTAAAGTAATGCGCTCCGTATTGATATTATCAAATGGTAGTGGTCTCTTAATATTAACACATATGTGCCAATAAATACAGTTCGATATGGGGATATGAAATGATAATGATAGAATAACAAGGTTGCCCCGTCGTCCTCGGTATAAAGTTAAGCACTCAAAGAATAAACCAGTGCATAAACGAGCAACGATAAACGCTAAAATATCTAAACAGAACGACTTTTCCTAAGTAAGCACCAGATTACCGTAATGCTTAGTTGGATGGAGGCAATGCATGCCCCGTAAGTTACCTGATAAATAAAAACAAATAAAATGGAACATGGAAAGGGTGCACCATAAAAACATGAAAAATGTGAGTAACAGAACGAGTGTATCATATCTGCTTAAGCTAATCTTCTGCATGTTCAGTCAACTATAGTTGCCTATTTACAACGGTAATATATATCACATATAACACATCAAATTTTCAGTAACAGAAATTTCTCAAGCGATCATGTAGAAACAATTACATGAAATTTAATGCCTAATCATTGTGTCTATCAGAGTCTAAACATACCTCAATGTCTTTTGTTTGATGTACTTAATATTGATGGCGTCTACTAACTGAGTGTTGGATTTTTATTGGATTAACCTAACCCAAGGTTGTGGTTAACATTCCTGTAGTATGTTCATGAATCTATAATCTACCAGAATTTGTCTTTATAAGAAACAGATCATATCTAATTTATCATTTAACCCTTTTGGGATCATTGTCTCTAAGAATTTAATCCAGCAAATTTCTCTCTGCGAGAGCCATTTTGAATTGTCTCTATCCGGTGTTTGTTTAACACTCTCCAATACTTGAAAGCGCAATTATGGTATGGTGTGGTTAAACTCAGCCCAATGAGTGGCAAGACTAGAAGTGGTAGATTTATTTCTAATGCGACTCTTATGTTCTGTGATGCAAACTTTTTTTTTCCTCTCTGTCTTGCAAATATATAGCTTCCCGCAAGGGCATTTAATGCTGTATATGACATGTGTGGAATTGCAATTCGCTTGATGTCTGATTTTTATAATTTTTCCTGTTTGTGGATGTACAATCTACGCTCCGACTATCACATTATTACAATGAGTGCAATTGCTGCACTTCCTAATTCCTGGATTATTGGTGACCTGTTTATCAATGATCATTTTCGTTTTGGTTAATAATTCTTTCTGTTTGTCTAATTCCCGTTTTAGGGCCTGCTCTGTAGATGAAATGCGTTTTGCCCGTAGAAATTGTGAATACGGCAGAGTTAAGTAAGATCAGCGAGATTAATTATTCTCCCCTCATCGATAAAATTAAAAATGATCTAAGAAGGGTAGACAGTTTACACCTCTCTATTATAGGTAGGGCCAATTACGTTAAAATGTACATATTTCCGCGTGTTTTATATTTTTTCAGAGCAATCCCTCTATTACCTGGGGAACACTTCATAAAGATTATAGATTCCCTCATAGCAAAGTTTATGTGGAGCTACGGAAAAATAAGGCGGGCCCTTCCCCTGCTAGCACTCCCTCAAAGTAGAGGCGGCTTAGCTTTACCAAATCTAAGATTATATTTTTGGGCATCATTATTGCAACATATGGATCCTCTTCTGACTGCTAAACCAGGAGGTCCAACCTTTATAACTCCATATATACCATCTATATATGAGCTTAGTTTAGGCAAAAAACATAAGGGACTACTTTTAAGGCAGGTAGAACCATCATATTATAAACAATTAAATTTAAGACTGTTCTAGATGCTCGTTCAGTCTGGAAAGCTATCTGCAAACATCTAGGTATTCCTACATATACGAAATATACACCTTTATGGCAATGCAAAATTTTTCCCAACATCCCTAATGACAGTAGATTCCAGAGGTGGGAGCTCCTAGGTATTAAAACAATCGGAGATTTTTTTGGTAATAATCTCCCACTTTCTTTTGAGCTCTTTCAAGTAAGATATAATGTCCCCGCGAGCGATTTTTAAATTTTTTTATCAAATATCAGCTAGTATTTATAATACTAAACCAAAAATTCTACTAGATAATATCCCACTATTTGATATTATAGGGAAAAAATCTACAAGAATTGGGGTCCTATATCAGTTACTCTTGGCCAACACCCCTGATGATCTAGAGCGCACGGAACAATCTTGGGCCTTAAAATTAGCTAACCCAAATGTAGATATAGATCTCTCATTAGCCCTCTCAACAAGATATTTTATAGCCTCTAACTTAAAGGCTCAATATTATAGAATCATTTATAATCTATACTATACGCCAGCTAAATTGTTTGCATGGGGGCTTAGGATTGATGACAATTGTCCCAGATGCAAACAACCACTTGCAAATCTCCTGCACATGTTTGCTGAATGCCCTACATTGGCAACAATCAAAACTATGATATTGGAATATTGGACCCAAATTTTTGGGCACCGAATATATGATTCTATAACATTGCTCCTATTGGGTCATGATGACTCTTTGAAACATAACAGAGAAGAACAGGCGGTACTTTTTCTAGGATACGCCGTGCTACGGATAATTCTAGCAGCTAGGTGGAAAGATACAGAGCCTCCTACCTTTAATATGTGGCTTAGCCGTTTCATAGCTATTTATAAACAAGAAATTACAATATATGCCACAAGAGGCAGGAAAATGAGAGCAATAGGAAAACAGATATGGGAACCTATTACCAGGTGGTATAATGAAGAAAGGGAAAACCAGATACAGGGCATATGATTGATTTTGAATTTGATACTATGTTCCCTTTCTTTTCCTTTTTTCCTTTTTCTTCTTTCTTTTCTGTCTTTTTTCTTTATCGTTATATTTTTCCTTGAGGTAGAAGTTTGTTTACTTATATGTGTGTATTTATATTGTATTCCATGTATACCGTATCAATCCATATTGATTATGCTTTATACTTATGTTTCATGATTTGAATTTGCCAATAAAAAAAAAGAAATTGTGAATATGGCAAATCTTGGATTAAGGATGTATGGTGAAAGCTAGTATACATTAATGTATTGTTGCGATCTTTTTGTTTGTGGTATACTCCAGTCTCCAATTTGTTACCAGTTATTGTTACCATGACATCTAACAATGGGATTTGAGAATGGTCGATGGAATACGTGAATTGGATCCTATTGTTTCTCATGTTCAGTAATGTTATTTGTTCTCTTAATGTAGCCTCCGGTCCAGCCCACAGCACAAAGATGTCATCGTTGAACCTTCTGAAAAAAATGGTGTGTTTCTCCATGTTGAGTCCTCAAAAATAAAATAATTTTCAAATTTAGCCATAAAGGTGTTAGCAAAAGTGGGTGCTCCAGAAAACCCCATGGAGGTTCAGCTAGTTTGCAAAAAGAACTCCTCTTTCCATTGAAAATATGAGTGGCGCAAACAAAAGTGTAGTAATTCCAATGTTAGAACTTTGTTAGCTGCTATATCTGTAATTTGAAGCTTCCAATCCTTCGTCCACAGGTATAGATGTATATAAAGCGGTGCCATCTATTGTACACAAGATGACATTGTGTGTTCCTAATACCACTTTATGTAGTAATTGCAAAAAATGAGACGTATCCTTAACGTGAGTGATCCAATTTTGCACGAAAGGTTGCAGAAATTCATCAATGTGTCACCCAATGGGCTCAAAAATAGATCCACATCCACTCACAATTGGTCTAAAAGGAGGATTTTGAAGATTTTTATGAATCTTTGGTAGCATATATATATTTTAGGGCATCTTGGATATGCTGTCATTAGATATTTTCTTGTATTTGTGTTAATCCAACCCATTTCTAGTGCTTTGTCAAGAATCAGTCCCAATGTTTGTTTGATTTCAATGACAGGGTATTTCGGTAACTTCAAATATGTTGTTTCGTCACTGACATGTTCGACCACTTTAACTTCATAGAATGTTCTTTCCATTATAACTAACGCCCCACCTTTGTCTGCCATTTGGATGGTGATTGATGTATTGTTTGCTAACTGCTTGATGATGTTTTCTTCATGCTTATTGATGTTTTTCCTGATATGACTGTTCCACTTTATTTTTTGGATGTCCTGCTTGACCAATATTTCAAAAGTGTCAAGAAGTTTTTGTGATATGGGTGGCATAAAAGTGCTGGTAGGTTTGAATTCTTTGTATTCGGGTGTATCTTTTGGTGAAAATTCAGGTAAAGTTGGCACTATATCATTGAAAAAATTGCGTAATCGTAACGTTCGCATGAATTTAAATAGGCTTATTTCAGTGTCAAAACGATTACTCCTATGTGTGGGTACAAAAGAAGTACTTTTTTCCAATACTTGAAGCTGTTGTTTATTCAATTCCTTAGAAGGTATATTAATCACTAGGGTCTGTTCTTGCTGCACAAGTTTTGGCTGATTGCTTCTTTTCCCCCAACGTGTTTTCTTTGATCCAGCGTTTCCGGAGGTTTTCCTGTCGCCTGGACCTTGGATAAAAAAACAGGTTGTTGTTGTGGAATAACTCGGTAGACAGAGATGATGTTTCCACCCTCACTGGTTGACGAGACATAGATAGATCTTGGTCTGAGACAACACTCTCCTATGATGATGTAGTGGTTCTTGGTGGAGGTCTGCGTTGGGCATACACCTCTGCCCAGGTTTACACCTCATTTAATTTATAATCTATGGTGTCTCGTTTGTACTTCCTAAGTTTGCGGTCTTGTGTATCTTTCCTGTATTTTTCCAGCTTGTCATTGAGTTCCTTCAATATAGTATCCCGTTCTTCCACCTCTATTTGTCTGGTGAGTTCGTTTTTGAGTAGATCTATTTCTTCTTCTAAATCCTTAATGGTCTTAGCAAGTTCTTCCACCAACAGTAAAATCAGGTCAAGCGAGCATTTGTTTAAAATCTCGTACCACTTTTCCATGAAATGCTTGTTGAATTGAACTTTAAATAACATAGGTTTGATAGGTAGTCGCAATCCTCGGGGAATTCTTTGTACCTTATGGTACTGAATAAGGGTAGACTCATGTAATTTTTTGGGTTAAGTACTCTTTTCAATAGAAATCCAAGTGGCATTGTGTCCATGACCCCTCCCCTCCTGTGCAAAACAGTGAGAATTATTGTCAAGAGTGGTACTGGGGCAACTGAAGAAGGATGCAACATTTCGGTACTACTCATATGAAAGGTCAGACGTCCTCAAGAAGTCGGCCAGAAGGGTAGTGAGAATCACCTTCTGGGGACATAAACAGCACTAGCATTTAAGAGGTCTAGATAGAATCCAGCTTCAGTGAGTTAAAGTGGGAGGAGGTCCTCAGCAATCAAATCCTTTTCCTCTGTGCCCATGAATCTGGTTGGGTCAGTCTAGCGCTTTAGCATCCGAGCCTAAGACCTCCAATCAAGCAAGCCTCTTCACTCCGGGGCTGGTCTTCAGACACTCAACATTTCCTCTTACCACTCTAAATGCTGCCGACTGATAGGGTTGAGGAGGCGCAGCAAAGTACTCTAAGGGCAAAGCATGGATATCGCTAGGATCAGTTTCTAGTACAACTGGATTGGCATCTTAGTGGGCAAAGGGCAAATTTGAGGAGTCATACCCAAAGGATCAGACACTGCTCTTTTGGGCTGACCAAGAATAATGCTGGGCAGTCCTGGAGCTATCCAACATAGCCTGCTAAAACAAGCACTGGGAAGGGTTAGCAGATGGGCGCAGAAATTCCAGTTTAAGATTTTTGAGAACCGGTATTGGAACCAAAGAGTATACGGAAGTGACTAGTTCTGGAGATTGGTGCTGCAGTCTCTCCAAAGGGTCCTGGCAGAGGACTTGTCCATTGGCTGGTGTGTGTGTTTCTTATATGATGATTCCAGGATGGTGTGGGTTTCTTATGCGATGATTCCATGGATTGGCCCCTATCTATCCAGAAACTAACCTGAAGGAGGAAGAGGAGCAGATTAGGGATTCTTTAAAGTCCCAAGCCAACAACAACTTGGTCTGCCACCCCCAGATTGTCTTTTGGTGTATGGATGTGCATAAGTCACATGGGGTCATGGTAAGACAACCCAGACACCACATTCAGTTACATTTAGATTGTCCATAACATCTTTCAACATTATAGACAAGGGGTTTGTGCCCCAAGATCTTAGGAGGGGATGTGGAACTTAGGCACCATCTCACAATCATGAAAGAATTTTCGGTTGACACAAAAAAAACTCTGGATCTGCAACAGTAAAGTGATGAAAAATAGGAAGGGATGTCAGTGGTCCAGACTAAGCTTATGTAGGTCAGTGCGGATGTATCCAAGTCACCCAGCGCTGCAACTGGTAATACATGGCACCACTTTGCAGCGCTGGAGCACTTGTGTTCTCGAACGTTTTTCAGATAAAATACGAGGCCTTGAGGATATTCATAAGATGAGTAATCAGCAGACGAAGAATTTCAGACCATGCCAAACACTGTTGCTAACCTCAACATGGTCCTGAAAACATCTAACACAATCTGGCATGCCAAGTCACACTAATCTACTTTGGTCATGACACCACCTAGAATATCAACAGACGACACTTTCGATTGACAATCTTGCCCCTGAAAAAGGCCACATGATAAACCATTAGGATCAGGAAGCTAAAACTTTGACACTGTGTACACCCTTTGCCTTGAAGTTACGATTTAGAATTTATGGTTATAACTGGTAAGACTCCAGCTGTTCTGCGATACATCGTCCCCTAAAGTATTGTTCAATTCCTAGTCAAATAAAACTACTGACACTTACTACACAGAAACAGAGGTAGCATAAAGGTTTCTTTGTACTGCTGTACTTTCATTACCGACGGTATCGGTTTCACAGAAAGCAAGACTCTGCTTAAAAAAAAGTGTTTCACTATTTAGGCACTATCACCACGACAATACGAACATCAATGCTAGGCATGTTTTTGCTTTGCATCCGGAAACATGCTTCTTTTCTTCATGCATACAGTGCAAACGTCTTCAGATATAACTAGTCCAGTGTACACATTTTCTACAATTATAGCCTTGAGAAAGCCCAACGTACAATGGATCATAGGGGGCAAAACATGTGTTGGTTAAAACCTTTTAATACTGTGAAAAATAATGCAATCAAATAGTGCAAATCTTGCAGAAAAAAACAATATCAATTAATAACGTGATGTGAATGAAACAATATAGCAATTTAATATGATATAGGAAATTATACTCTGGACATAAGGCACTTTATGTTCCTGTTTAAAGAGTCATCACGGAAAATAGCTCTGTGTGTACATTCAGTACATTATTAAGCTGTAGCACTAGTCAGCCTATCAAAGTAAAGTTTTAGATGTATGTAAACACATTTGATGGGTATCTGCCAGGCAAAAGTATTTGAGATGCTATCTCATGATTGAGCCATGGAGGAGCCTGCTTACAAAAGTCAAATTATGTTGCTTCAGCAGACTAAAGAAACAAACTCACATAAGACTATTTCTATAGCGAGGTTGTGATCGAGAGCTTTCCTCCTCTTTCGCATCTCAGCTAGCAAGGATAAAAAAGTTTAAAGGACATTTGAGTGGTCCAACTAGGCAATGGTCCATAGATTTCAACTGGGACAAAGTCTTTGGATACCAAGTCAAATGTGCGTAAGCGCACACAGTGTATTGACCTTTTTAAAACAAGTGTATGGTCTCAATGTTAGTATGATGACCAACTTGGGTAACTCAGTAGTCAAGCACATTAAAACTTGCTCAAAGCCATAAAGTACTTTAATTTTCGGTAGCTCTTTAAATCAAACAATGACTGTATACAGGGGGAAAAAAGATATACTGGACTTGCATTGATTGGGTATTGAAGGAAGGTGAATTGTTCGACTGTTATTCCTATAAAACAAAATACAACTAGCTTCCCGTTGAGGTCAGAGACTATTATATGACTCAGGTCAGTGATAAGGATGAATAGGATACTGTGATTATAAAATGTTAACCAGAAGCACATAAGGATAAAAGATTGTACCCTTTTACTTAATTGAAGAGCATGCACAACAACATTAGAAGTGGTTGGGTACAGGATGGAGTTGGTTATAGTAGGCATGACACAGGATGACACAGCAGTATACAAGAAAGTGATGGATGGAATGTGTGAATTAATCTCAGCCACTACTAATTACTGGGGCTACATTACAGTCCATCGCTATTTTGCCCACCATGCCACTTCAGTTTGGAACCTGCTTCAGTAGGAACAGTCCAGCCCATCCTGCCAGACCAGGTCCTTCCGGAACACAAACAACCCAAGGCCGGTTTTGCCCTTATTACGGCTGTCCTCGGAAAGCTTTGTTCGTGGCACAGTGGGCATCTGGTCATAACCGGTGTCAAGCATCCAAAAACTTACATTAAACTGTGAATCTTCCAAAGTTATACCCTTTACAGGTATTTAAGTAGCATAATAAATTCTTTGTATAATTAACGTCCTGGCCCATCACACCATGACCGCGCTCAACAGGTTTACTTGGGTGGAATGCAACGAACCCTATAAACGGGTAAACAGCGCTTCAGGTGAACGTGAAATTCTGGCCATGTGACCAGGCGCAAATAAGACATAGGGGTGACGCAATTGTTGTAGTAGTAGGTATGATTCAATTGTTGTAGTAGGTGTGAAATTGACGTACTTCGCTTGAGTAACAGATAAAGTAATGTTACAGTAACGCAAGTATGAAAGTAGTTTATTCTCAGTTGCAAAGAGACCACAGGGAGAGCAGCGAAGGGCTAGTCAGTCGGGAACCACCATAACTCCCATGGTCTGCTGCGAACGTTACAAAAACTAGCTCACAAATGAATGGCCTTGTGTGCTACGCGCAACCTAACACGCACATTCTAAAAGACATAACATTCTCCTTGTTTGAAAAGAAACATTATATCCACTAAACAAAATTTAAAACTGAAAAAAAACCCAATCATAGAACACAAACTTTGATCCAAAAATTCTAACACAAAATTAAAAAGGCAAATAAGGATTTAACGTATTGTGACCGATGATTCACAAAATCTTCCATATATAACCCTTTAGCCACACAGATGGTACCCTTCCACTATTTTATGCCCTCGGTAAAGAAGTTTCCAGCTAACCTCTACCTGCTGGATGATGGTTTCCTAATGGGGGAGGGATGATAAGTAGAGGATCTGCATCTAGGACCATCCTCACCCTCACCCTCAACATCGGTTTGTTTAAAAGATGCAGTTGCAACTAAATGCTTATCCACCATTTTCCATTCTACAAACAATCTGTTGCTGGACTACTGACATTCAATTGTCACAGCTTGAATGTCATTAAATCCCCAACAAGAAAAATTGTGAATTTCCCACATTTCAATTGGTTTTATCTGGCACAGACTTTATTCTTCATAAGACTCAGTTTCTTCGTTCTTCTATTTTCACAATCTGAACACCTATTATCCCTTTTCTTCTGATCCAACCAATGAAGCTCAATTAACATGACCGGTTTACATCCTGAGTGGTTCAAAAGGAGTTAATAAACTAATAAGGTGTAGAGTGATGCGAGATCAACATCTCTTGTATTATTTTTTTAATATTTATCCCATTTCATATTGAAAATCTGATAGCATCATGAGTTAACCTATCCGCTCTTTCTGCGAGCCGAGTCCCTTGAAAGTGATATATACTAGTTTTTTTATGTTAAATACTGGTCTTGGTGTAGATCTTCACTTGCCAATACTATGTAAAAAAAAATATCTAAAAATATGCCTGTGTTAGGTGCCAAACGTCAATCCATTTTGACAGATAATTAAAACTTGGGCGTAATTGCTCTCAGTCAATTAATGGTCCCAAACAATCCAAAGCTATTTTTTCCCCAAACCTTTTTCAGGAAAATCAACATCATCATGAGGGAACATCTTGCAATTGCATGTTGATCAGCCTGGTTGTAAATCACGCATCTTTTTATTTTCAATTCAGCATCTCCATCCATCCTTGGCAACCAATGTGTTTATCATAGCCTCCACGTTAAGTGTTCTAAATGCCCCATGTGTGCTATTTTCAAATAATCTATTCCTTAGTGAGGTAGGCGGCACTCATTTCTCAACTCTGAGCAGAACACTATCCTCCAATGAGAGAGTTCAGGAGACACTTGCAAAAATCTCTGAAATGTTCGCTTTTAGCCATCCTTGAAGGACCCATTTAGTCAACATTTGTAGAAAACAGTCATTAGATAAAGCCTTTATACACACATCTTTAGATATGCAAATTTGAAGAACAAAATCCACATTGCAATAATTCACTCCCCATTCGTGTCATGCGCACTTTCATCCAGAACAGCAAACCTGAAAAGAAAATCAGCCTTTTTGTCGGTAAAGCCTGGACATAAACAACATTAACAAACTCTGGTAATTTGTACATGTGCCTTGTCTAGATGAGTTTCTCAGACTGTGTACCTGGCATGCTTAAAATTTACACTAATGGTATAGGATAAGTTTTGATGTGGGAAATAAGTACCCGAAATTACATTTCTTAAATTTTTGCGGAACCAATTATTTCTTTTCCACAACTGAATCAGATTTTTCAGAATCATACAGGGCCAGTCATACCAAAGCAATAATGTTCTCTGCTGTGCAGCTTTTGAGTACAAACTGCACCTGTGGATGTGTTAGTCATCCACAGCGAAGTCAACTAGCAGACTTCAAGACAAAGGTTGCAGAAGTGGTACATTTAATACACGATTTTGTTATGTGAAAATATTTGCTCTCCTCACTATACAAATGTCAAATTTTTCCTTCAATATTGTAAAAGATTCAGCAACAGTGGCAAAGTTGGGAAGAGATTTAACTAAAGTCACAGAGGTCTAAAGTCCTGACGCTCTCTGTTGAGATACAGGGCAAAGAAGCAAAAGACAATTGATGGATGGAATGCATCCCAATACAAGTCAACGGGGAAGTTGGTGTTACAGTTTTCAAGAAGGACCCTTCCCAGAGGACCCTAAAGAAGCCCTGTGGAAGTCAGAAGGTTTGAGAGTCACCCCAGCTGTGGACACCCCAGAAACCAGGCTACCTACACCGAGGAAGCTGGGTGCATAGCTGCGAAGTGATGCCTGAAACCGACTTAGACCACAATGGAGGACTTCAGTGTAGATGCCGCTGGCGAAGAAGGTGAAAGAGTCCGGTGTCATCCAAGGGTGGATTCTTGATGAGTAGTACCAGCAAGCAAAGAGGACAGAGTATGCTACTCTGAAGTGACCAGGAGGCACGGAAGACCAATGACCACCGATGAAAGATGCAGGAGAGTGGACAATGACCGTGTCTCTGAAGCTGTAAGGACCAGGTGAATGGAAGACCAGGAGCCGTTCCAGAGCTGTCTCACGCCGGAAGTCGAGAGCCAAAGAGTCGGTGTCTGGCGTGAGCACCAACAAGCCATAGCAGCAGCACCAGATGAGGAAAACGAAGGTGCAGTTTTGGGACAAGCAAGGTCCAAGGAACTCAAACACAGGGGAGGCAGAGCAGGCACTGAGCAAGCAGGGGAGCCAACTGGAGCCAAAGAGGACCCTCAAGACAACCAACAGGCCAAAGGCACAGGAGTCTCAAGAGGACCCCAAGCAGCCCACCAAGAATACAGGCCCACGGTGCAAAGGATGCTGTGAGGATGAAGATCTTGGTAGTCTGAGAGGCTGGGGCTTCTTGGAGCTCGAAGATCTCTGGAAAAGAGTCAACAAGCCATGGCAATGGCAAGTCGAAGTGGTGCACAGGTGTACTGCTCAGGCAGTTCCGACAAAGGATACTGGCTTCAAACTTGCTAAGACAGTGCAGGCCTTGAGGGAATTACAGAACCACCACCTGTGTTGCCGTGGCTTTTGGAGTCTGTAGGACGTCAGGAGCAGCAGACTGGTCAGCTTAGTTGCAGTGCCTGCAGTTGCAGGGGAGTGACTCCTTCATACCAAGGGAGATTCCTTTGGGTGTCTTTGATGCCCACAGGCCTGAAGAAGAACCTGGATGGAGCACAGGCACAGTCTACCTAGAAGACTGGCAGGCTGACGAGCCCAAGAACACCAGGAGTTTTCCAGATGAAGTCTCGTTCCCAAAGCGAAGTCCAACGAAGTCAAACGTGCCAAGACGGTTGAAGATGAAGTGGTTTCGGATCTGAATCTTGTCCCAAAATGAATCTTTAGAGCCACCCACAGGTAAGCCCTTAAGTACACAAAGGAAAGGCTTGGGCCTATTCTGGCATCCCTCCCAGAAGGAAGAGGGGCTGGACAGAAGGGAAGGATACTCCCATGTCTTTTGTCCAGTTTTGCGTCATAGGGGGAGCCAACGGCTCCCTGAACTGGTTCCAACTGGAGTATGCAAGGAGGGCACCAAATGTGCCATTCAAAAAAGAGTTCTGGTGGTGCTGGCAAGCGCTCCCAGCCCAATACACAAAGTCCTGTCTGGGAGGTGGTTCTACCTTCCCCATCTCAAGCATGGCTCAGCAGCAGGAGGGCAGAATTGGGTCTGCGGTCGGCAGCAGCACTTGGTCGCTGTTAGACGTTGAAAGGCAGGTACTGAGAATACAGGGGTGCTCCTCCCCCCCCAACCAAACGTAAACGGTTTCTTTGTAGCCAATATATAGTTAGACATCTAGTAATTGACTTGATGTCCGCTATATGCATAAAATGGCTGACCGCACTTCCAAAAACAGCAGAATCAACACCTAGGTTTGTAGGGTGTGTCCTGCTCACACGGTGCACCCTCACACTTAAAACCAAGAACCCTGCCTTCAGGATTGAAAGGCCTACCTTAGGGGTGACTTGTAGGTTTTAAGTGTAGTGTCCTCAGATATACGGCAGGCCTGTAGTCACAGTTTGAGTGGTCTTTCATGGGTGGTATAATACATGCTGCAGCCAATGGGAGAACCCTGATGTACCGATGCCATGGGTACCTTAGTACCATGCACTAGTGACTTAGAAGGGTACACCAGTAGCCTATTAGGAAGGTACTAAAGTACTTACCATAGTCCAATTTAGGGGAGAGAGCACCGTGACTGAGGTCCCGATTAGCAGGATCCCAGTCAGACGAGTCAGAAAACAGAATGACACCAGCAAAAAGGGGGGTAACCATAAAGCAGATCCTACTTTCCTACAGCTGGGGATGTAAGTAGAACTTTATTTAGATATAAAATATCTATAAAAGTACAGGTCAGAAGATACCAACGACAGTACAAATTATTAAAATAGCAAACCATAAAAACAGTAGGTACATTAAAACTTTTGAATTCCATTTGCGGACTTCAGTAACGTTATGTGTTAAAAAAGGCAAAATATACACAGCAACTGTAACCACAATGGCATTTGGGCAAAAAAGAAGTTTGAGGACTTAACAATAGCGGTGTTGTGCTGATGGGTACTGTAGGAGAGTAGGGTCTGCAATCCTATGATCACCCAGATTTTTTTGCTTTTGTTTCACTGGTTTACTACTTTCTCTGGCTGTGGGCCTGCCAATCAGACCCCCAGCCTGGCTGTTCTCTTTCTAAATTACGATATGTACCCTAGGTGCATTTACCAATTGGTACTGGGCCACCTTATCAGACCCTGTAACTCAGGGCATAGGTGTACCCAGGGCCGTCAGGGGCTGCAGCATGTATTATGCCACCCCTGGCTGGCCTCCTAAATTTGACACAACTGGCTGCATGACAGCTGGGGCGAAGTCGTGTAATCACACTTTGCTTTAGATATAGTAGCTCTATATCTAACCATACAATGGACACCCGAGTTCCTATCAGTCACTCCTATGGCAGGCCTTGACAATCCTGAAGGCAGAGTGCATGGGCTCGTGTGAACTAGGTTCTGGCCCGAGCCGAGCCCGGTTGCAGCTTGCGGAATCAAGACCCAATGGCTGTTCCATGATAACGCGTACCACATCGGTAACTTCGGTGTCGCGTTATCAAGACATGTCGAGTAAGGTGTCATACGAATCGGGATGCTGCCCTCTCACCAACTCTGGCGACGAGGTTAGCATTCCGCCCTTCTAGAGGGACACGACATGTACGTAACTGTGAACCCCGGTTAAAGTTAACTAAAGCCTCAGCTCCACAAAATGGATGCTGCCACCACAGACACGAGTCTGACCTCCTGCTGCTGGGAGTCCTTCCAGCGAGGAGAGCTTGGACAAAGGGTTTCCTGTCCAGGGCGGTGTTCGCACCGTCCCAGACAGGGTTTGTGTATTCTGGGTAGGTAGGGCTTTTGCGAGAAGGTGACTGCGGAGTGGCACCCCGGTGCTCACTACGCATCTGCCGGTCAGAACCAGTTCCAGTGGCGCCAGCCCTGGCCTGGGGAAAGTCCGGCAGGGGAGAGGGGTGTAACTACCTCCCTTCCTGGTCCCACCCTTAGGGCAGGACCTAGTCATGTACCCACCCCTTTCTTTAGAATAAAGGCCGGAGCGGGGACCCTTCCAAATTGGATCATCTTTGAATCAAGAACTACTTTCTACGAAAGGACACTCAAGACTCTTCTCAAGATTTCTCCCTTGTGACTAAGGAGTAGTCACCCTGCATCAGCGGGCACCATCTAAGAACTCTGCGGTTTGCTGTAAGTCCTTCCTCAAGGAATCCGACGGCCCAGCTCGACGAGAACCGGCTTCCCTGGCACCTCTGACCTCTACCCACGTCATCAGCTCAGCTGTGATCTGTGGGTGCGACGAGACCTCGAGGGACCGGCCATCATCAGAACCTGCACGCTCTTAACCAGCACGACCTTCGAAGCAATTCCCTGGTGAGTGCTCTGGGGTCCGAGAAGCCCCGACCCTGAGCCGCTCCAGCACCGAAGTGCAGTCTCCCAGCATCTCCACGATCTGCGTGGGGCCCTTCTGCTCGCTGCTCAGCACGTTGTCTGGTCACTAGCCGCTGGCTTGTGCCCTTCCTTGACGACGACCGACAAACAACTCTGCTGGTCTGGTTGCTCCAGACTGGCCCTTGCTTCCATCTTTGCGAGAAGCACCCCGGACCCTCCTGGTCCACTCAAGACGCCATCTTAGGCCCCCCACGTGGCCCTGAGATCTGCCAAGGCTTGTTGCCCCATCCTGGGCCCAGCGACGCCGACAGCATCATCCTTCGTGGGACAGCTCGCACCTCCGCCGTGGTCGCCGACAACGCCTCCTGGTCCGTGAGACTGCGGAGCCTAGCGTCGCCCACTCACCTGGTCGAGGTGACGGCCAACCGGTGCCATCCTGGTACCCTCTGACTACTGGCTAGTAGTACGAACTTGGTCCCCTCTGCTTTCAGGTATCAACAATCTCTGATCCAGGCTTGGATCTCTACGAACTATTCATCACTGGTCGCCGGCCAGCAACTCCTTTTCTTCCGGCTCCTGGCTCGTCAGCGAAGACCCCGACGCCTGTAAGACTTGTGCAGCCGCAGCCCTCGTGGCTAGGTAACTCGGCATTTCGGTGCCTGCATAGCCTCTTTACTCTAGGGTCCGAGTCCCTCGCTTCCGACTTGCCTTATCGGGTCCGCCCGAGACCTTAAACTTTCCGTGTCCTCGGACACTTGTTTTAATTGTGCACTTGAAGTATTTTCCTAAGAGATTTGGTTTGTGCTTAGTACCCTGTCCTCATAAAGAGTCCAGGGCTGTTGTGAATCTTAATAAATATCCTGTTTATTTTCATAACACTTGTGTGGTGTCCTTTCACTGGGTGTTCAAGGGGTACATGTGTGGTAAACAGCTGGCTTAACGCGCCCTCTCGAGTCTTTAGCCTTAGACTGCTCGTATCCACGCTACTAGGATAGCTGGTCTATAGGTTGACTTACAACCAAACACCATAAGGGTCGTTGGAACGATACATAGCGGTCGCTAGAATAGCGAACGTTGCATATCGGGCCAACTTCTCACATTGGTGAGCAGCGGTTGGGATTTGAGCTTGCTGTTGTTTTACCACACGTATCCTAAGAATATCTTGTTGAAAGATCGCATAAGTACTGTTAGTACATATAACCAAAGCTTAGAATACTCTGAGTTCTACTGAACCAGCTGTTGCAGCTCCTCAAGGCTTAGCACACCTTGGCTGCAACTCTTAGCAAGGGAACAGTAGGTAAACACGTAGTGTAGGTAGGTGCATCACTTACACCACACTAGAAACAGTATGTCGGACAAAGGAGGAAACTCTGAGTCTCCCCTTGTGTCAGTTGACCCTCCACAGGTCATCCCTTCAAGATATACTGTGCTGAGCTTCAAGGAGTTAAGACTGGTGTGTCACTCCCGGAAGATCAAGCAGGGGTCTAACCCCACCACGTACTTTCTGATTGGTCTCTTGGAGACTTATGATGCCAGAAAAGCTGAGACCCGTCTTAGCTCTTCTAATCCAGAAGGAGACATGCCTCCCCTTGAGGGAACCAGAGACGATCCTGACCTCATCCACCTCGCAACTGAGAACGAAGATGTGGAGGATGATGAGGATGAGGATCCCTCTGGGGATGAGGCAGATAAGGGACAGGTAGAAGTCGTTAGACTAAGCAGGTCCAACTTAAGCAAGCATGACAGTGGTACTGGGGGACCCCCGGGGCCACTATCAGGTCAGCTTAACATTAGGAATGGACGAGCCCGATCTCTGTCAAGAGACTCTGGCAGATCCCTTCAAACCAATGGCTCTCACAACTCTTCTCAGAGAGGGATGACGTCCCCTCAGAGGAGAGTGTACGAAGCTAAGGAAAGGGCAGCTAATCTGAGGATTGAAAGGGAAGAACTTGCCCTGGCCAAAGAAAGGCTTGCCTTTGCGAGAGAGCAACAGTTAAGTGGGGTGGTCCCCACTGGTGGCAGCAATGTACCTAGCAATAGGGAAAAGAGTTTCGATACGAAACACCTTGGTAAGATAGTGCCCCCCTTTAAACAAGGGGACGACATCCACAAATGGATTACTGCTTTGGAGAGGGCCTGCACTGTGCAAGGTGTTCCCCAGAGTCAATGGGCAGCTATCTTGTGGCTCTCCTTTGAAGATAAAGGAAGAGACAAGCTCCTCACCACAAGGGTGGAGGATGCGAACGATTACCAAGTCTTGAAAAATACACTCGTTGAAGGGTTCGGCCTAACCACTGAGCAGTACAGGGTGCTGTTCAGGGATACCCAGAAAACGCAGTCTCAAGATTGGTCTGACTTTGTCGATTGTGCCACTAAGGCTTTTGAGGGCTGGTTGCTGGGCAGTAAGGTTACTGATTACAACGGATTGTATAATTTGATGATGAGAGAACAAATTTTAAACAATTGTCAGAACCAGTTGTTGCATCAGCATCTTGTCGACTCGGATCTGACCTCTCCCCAAGAATTGGGAAAGAAGGCAGACAGATGGGTTCGTACGAGAGTTAAACAGAACCAGGGCCAGAATCAAGGTGGTCAGAAGAAAGCGGACCAGAAGGGTAAAGATTCTAAGGGGGAACAAAATGACCAGAAGTCTTCGACAGGTCCCCAACAACCCAAAGAGGGAGGGGGTCAGGCTCCCCAAAAGAAGAAAGAAGGCCAATCCAAACGATGGTGCCAGTACTGTAAAAGTAAATCTCACTGGTTTAGTGAGTGCACCAAGAAAGGAGGAGGGCAGACTCCTGCCACTGCAGCCCCTAAGGCACCTGTGCCCCCTAGTACAGTCAGCAGTGGTAGTGCGCCTCCCAAGGGTTTAGTAGGGTTAACCCTGGGTTCTGAGGGGCGTGACAACTTAGTTGGCACACTCACTCAGGCTGTCCTTGTCAGTACAGGGGACGCGGACGTGTCCCCTGACATAAGTCCCAATACCTTGGGCAAATACAGACAGACGCCTTTCATAAATGGAAAGATGGCTCAGGCCTATAGGGACACTTGTGCCAGCGTCACCATGGTGACGCCTAACTTTGTGGACCCTGGACAGATCATGCCAGGTACAGAATTCCTGGTGACCAATGCAAGCAATGTCACTACCAATCACAGTATGGCAATTGTAGCTTTCTCCTGGGGAGGGGTAACTGGCCAAAAGAAGGTTGTAGTTAGTCCAGACCTCCCAGTGGATTGTTTGTTGGGCAATGATTTGGAGTCATCACAATGGTCAGAAGTGGAGCACCGGACTCACATGGAAATGTTAGGCTTGCCAGCACATGTGTTTGCTGTGACCAGGTCACAGGTCAGGAAATGCCCCACTGAACAGGTGCTGGATCCTGGAACAATGGACCGGACACCTTCCAAGAAAAAGAGCAGTAGGGTTAAGGCTGCGCCTTCCCCCTTGCCCCAGGTCGTGGATCAAGTCTCAGAGGAGGCTGACCTACAGGAATTGAGGGAAACTGAGCCTAGGGAGTTCGAACTTGATCAAGTTGAATTCTTGGGTTCAGGGGGACCCTCAAGGGAAGACCTGGGGAAGGACCAGTTAGACTGCCCTTCTCTTGAACCCCTCAGACAGCAGGCTGCTGCTGAGGCTGCTGGGAACGCCACAGGTACCCACAAGGTATACTGGGAAGATGGACTCCTGTACACTGAGTCAAGAGACCCCAAGCCTGGCATGACCAGGAGGCTGGTTGTACCCTTGTCTCAGCGTGGTTTCCTACTTACCTTGGCCCACGAGATTCCCTGAGCAGGTCACTTAGGCCAGACGAAAACGTGGGACAGGCTTGTCTCACACTTTCACTGGCCACATATGAACGAAGATACCAAGGAGTTTTGCCGCTCCTGTGTCACTTGCCAAGCCAGTGGTAAGTCAGGTGGCACGACAAAGGCCCCCCTTATACCAATGCCTGTGGTGGGGGTGCCCTTTGAACGGGTGGGGATCGACATCGTCGGTCCCATGGAACCACCAACAGCATCAGGGCACAAGTTTATACTGGTGGTAGTGGATCATGCCACCAGGTATCCTGAAGCTATTCCCCTTAGGACCACTACAGCACCTGTTGTGGCAAGAGCCCTAGTTGGAGTATTCTCCAGAGTGGGCTTCCCTAAGGAGGTCGTCTCCGACAGAGGTGCAAACTTTGTCGAGCTACTTAACTGCTATGTGGAAGGAATGTGGTGTCAACTACAAGTTCACTACACCCTATCATCCACAATGCAATGGGCTTGTTGAGAGATTCAACAGGACCCTTAAAGGGATGATTCATGGACTACCTGAAAAGCTTCGGCGTAGATGGGACGTCCTGATCCCCTGCCTCTTGTTCGCCTACAGAGAAGTCCCACAGAAGGGGGTTGGCTACAGCCCTTTTGAACTTTTGTACGGGCATCCTGTAAGAGGACCCCTGTGTTTGGTGAAGGAAGGATGGGAGAGACCTCTCAAAAAGCCTGCAGCCAACATAGTGGACTATGTGCTTGGCCTCCGCTCGCGGATGGCTGAATACATGGAGAAGGCATCTGAAAACCTTAAGGCCAGCCAAGAACTCCAGAAAGCTTGGCATGACCAAAAGGCTGTCTTGACTGTTTACCAGCCCGGACAGAAGGTGTGGGTGTTGGAGCCAGTGGCCCCAGCAGCACTCAAGGACAAATGGTCCGGGCCCTACACCATCCTGGAGAAAAAGGGAGAGGTCACCTACCTGGTCGACCTGGGAACTCCCCGGAGCCCCCACAGGGTGCTTCATGTCAACAGGCTCAAGGCATATGTCGACAGGAAGGACATGAGTTTGCTCATGGCCCTAGATGAGGGACAGGAAGAAGAGAGTGACCCTCTCCCCGACCTGCTCACTCAGAATCCTGACGATGGATCGGTAGATGGTGTTGTCTTTTGTGGCAGCCTCTCCGAACATCAACAGAGCGACTGTAAACAGGTTCTTCAGTCGTTCAGACATATGTTTTCTCTAACACCCAGCCAGACCGATTGGTGCACCCATGAGGTTGACACTGGTGACAGCTTACCCGTTAAGAGTAAAATCTACCGGCAGCCTGATCACGTTAGAGACTGCATCAAGAGTGAAGTGCAGAAAATGTTGGAGCTGGGAGTCATTGAACCCTCGGACAGCACTTGGGCTAGTCCCGTAGTTCTAGTGCCGAAACCTCACACCCAGGGTGGTAAGAGAGAGATGAGGTTTTGCGTAGACTACAGGGGTCTCAATGCAGTCACTAAGACTGACGCCCACCCAATACCGAGGGCAGACGAGCTTATCGATAGATTGGCCTCGGCCAACTACTTAAGTACGTTTGACCTGACAGCTGGGTATTGGCAAATCAGGTTAGCTGAGGACGCCAAGCCTAAAACCGCATTTTCAACCCCTGGTGGGCATTATCAGTTCGTGGTGATGCCCTTTGGTCTGAAAAATGCACCTGCCACCTTCCAAAGGTTGGTGAATCAAGTCCTTACTGGGCTGGATGACTTCTGTGCGGCGTATCTTGACGATATTGCTGTCTTTAGCTCCACCTGGGAGGATCACCTGGTCCACCTGCGGAAAGCGTTAGAGGCTCTGCAAGCAGCAGGCCTCACTATCAAGGCCACCAAGTGCCAGATAGGGCAGACACAGGTTGTATACCTGGGCCACCTTGTAGGTGGAGGCCAGGTTCAGCCACTGGAGAGCAAGATACAGTCAATCAGGGACTGGGCTCCTCCAACCACCCAGACTCAGGTTCGAGCTTTCTTGGGCCTGACTGGATACTACCGGAAGTTTGTCAGGAACTATGGTTCCATCGTGACACCATTAAACGAACTGACAAGCAAGAAAATGCCAAAAAAGGTTCAGTGGACAGCGAGCTGTCAAAAAGCATTCGATGACCTAAAGCAGGCCATGTGCACGGTGCCTATCCTCAAGAGTCCGGACTACTCCAAACCATTCATTGTCCAAACAGATGCTTCTGAGTTGGGTGTGGGAGCTGTTCTTTCTCAACTGAATTTTGATGGTCAAGACCAGCCCATTGCTTTTATAAGCAGAAGGCTGACCCCTAGAGAGAAGAATTGGTCAGCTATTGAGAGGGAGGCCTTTGCTGTGGTTTGGGCCCTGAAGAAGCTGAGGCCATACTTGTTTGGCACTCACTTCAAGATTCAGACCGACCATAAGCCCCTCTTGTGGCTAAATCAGATGAAGGGTGAAAACCCCAAACTGCTAAGGTGGTCCATTTCCCTACAGGGGATGGACTTTACAGTGGAACATAGACCTGGTACTGATCATGGCAATGCCGATGGGCTCTCCAGATATTTCCACTTAGAACAAGAAGACTCACCTGGTCAAGGTTAGCTTATTGTTCCGACGTTTGGGGGGGGGTCATGTAGGAGAGTAGGGTCTGCAATCCTATGATCACCCAGATTTTTTTGCTTTTGTTTCACTGGTTTACGACTTTCTCTGGCTGTGGGCCTGCCAATCAGACCCCCAGCCTGGCTGTTCTCTTTCTAAATTACGATATGTACCCTAGGTGCATTTACCAATTGGTACTGGGCCACCTTATCAGACCCTGTAACTCAGGGCATAGGTGTACCCAGGGCCGTCAGGGGCTGCAGCATGTATTATGCCACCCCTGGCTGGCCTCCTAAATTTGACACAACTGGCTGCATGACAGCTGGGGCGAAGTCGTGTAATCACACTTTGCTTTAGATATAGTAGCTCTATATCTAACCATACAATGGACACCCGAGTTCCTATCAGTCACTCCTATGGCAGGCCTTGACAATCCTGAAGGCAGAGTGCATGGGCTCGTGTGAACTAGGTTCTGGCCCGAGCCGAGCCCGGTTGCAGCTTGCGGAATCAAGACCCAATGGCGGTTCCATGATAACGCGTACCACATCGGTAACTTCGGTGTCGCGTTATCAAGACATGTCGAGTAAGGTGTCATACGAATCGGGATGCTGCCCTCTCACCAACTCTGGCGACGAGGTTAGCATTCCGCCCTTCTAGAGGGACACGACATGTACGTAACTGTGAACCCCGGTTAAAGTTAACTAAAGCCTCAGCTCCACAAAATGGATGCTGCCACCACAGACACGAGTCTGACCTCCTGCTGCTGGGAGTCCTTCCAGCGAGGAGAGCTTGGACAAAGGGTTTACTGTCCAGGGCGGTGTTCGCACCGTCCCAGACAGGGTTTGTGTATTCTGGGTAGGTAGGGCTTTTGCGAGAAGGTGACTGCGGAGTGGCACCCCGGTGCTCACTACGCATCTGCCGGTCAGAACCAGTTCCAGGGGCGCCAGCCCTGGCCTGGGGAAAGTCCGGCAGGGGAGAGGGGTGTAACTACCTCCCTTCCTGGTCCCACCCTTAGGGCAGGACCTAGTCATGTACCCACCCCTTTCTTTAGAATAAAGGCCGAAGCGGGGACCCTTCCAAATTGGATCATCTTTGAATCAAGAACTACTTTCTACGAAAGGACACTCAAGACTCTTCTCAAGATTTCTCCCTTGTGACTAAGGAGTAGTCACCCTGCATCAGCGGGCACCATCTAAGAACTCTGCGGTTTGCTGTAAGTCCTTCCTCAAGGAATCCGACGGCCCAGCTCGACGAGAACCGGCTTCCCTGGCACCTCTGATCTCTACCCACGTCATCAGCTCAGCTGTGATCTGTGGGTGCGACGAGACCTCGAGGGACCGGCCATCATCAGAACCTGCACGCTCTTAACCAGCACGACCTTCGAAGCAATTCCCTGGTGAGTGCTCTTGGGTCCGAGAAGCCCCGACCCTGAGCCACTCCAGCACCGAAGTGCAGTCTCCCAGCATCTCCACGATCTGCGTGGGGCCCTTCTGCTCGCTGCTCAGCACGTTGTCTGGTCACTAGCCGCTGGCTTGTGCCCTTCCTTGACGACGACCGACAAACAACTCTGCTGGTCTGGTTGCTCCAGACTGGCCCTTGCTTCCATCTTTGCGAGAAGCACCCCGGACCCTCCTGGTCCACTCAAGATGCCATCTTAGGCCCCCCACGTGGCCCTGAGATCTGCCAAGGCTTGTTGCCCCATCCTGGGCCCAGCGACGCCGACAGCATCATCCTTCGTGGGACAGCTCGCACCTCCGCCGTGGTCGCCGACAACCCCTCCTGGTCCGTGAGACTGCGGAGCCTAGCGTCGCCCACTCACCTGGTCGAGGTGACGGCCAACCGGTGCCATCCTGGTACCCTCTGACTACTGGCTAGTAGTACGAACTTGGTCCCCTCTGCTTTCAGGTATCAACAATCTCTGATCCAGGCTTGGATCTCTACAAACTATTCATCACTGGTCGCCGGCCAGCAACTCCTTTTCTTCCGGCTCCTGGCTCGTCAGCGAAGACCCCGACGCCTGTAAGACTTGTGCAGCCGCAGCCCTCGTGGCTAGGTAACTCGGCATTTCGGTGCCTGCATAGCCTCTTTACTCTAGGGTCCCGAGTCCCTCGCTTCCGACTTGCCTTATCGGGTCCGCCCGAGACCTTAAACTTTCCGTGTCCTCGGACACTTGTTTTAATTGTGCACTTGAAGTATTTTCCTAAGAGATTTGGTTTGTGCTTAGTACCCTGTCCTCATAAAGAGTCCAGGGCTGTTGTGAATCTTAATAAATATCCTGTTTATTTTCATAACACTTGTGTGGTGTCCTTTCACTGGGTGTTCAAGGGGTACATGTGTGGTAAACAGCTGGCTTAACGCGCCCTCTCGAGTCTTTAGCCTTAGACTGCTCGTATCCACGCTACTAGGATAGCTGGTCTATAGGTTGACTTACAACCAAACACCATAAGGGTCGTTGGAACGATACATAGCGGTCGCTAGAATAGCGAACGTTGCATATCGGGCCAACTTCTCACAGGTACAGTCAGAAGACAACTACAATCAGCAGGTTGTAGGAAAATGCAGTCAAGTATAACCAGTTATAGCAGCATTTAATAAAAGTGTGGTTTAGAGTAGACTGTATACCTTTAAAATAGAAACGTTGACCAGCACTGCCCGTTATTGAGTAAAATTGCAGTATGCATAGCGTATAAGAGTTATGAGGTCTATATTTAAAACTGTGTTCTCTGGATTCAGAGCTGCAAATACTACCTGCCTGCAGGTCTGGGTTCCCAGCCTATTCCACTCGACTTTCAATTTTCGTCTGCGCTGTAGCGCAATTGCAGGACAAAGACAGACCACATGCTCTAAAGTCTCAGCCACCTTACCACACCCCCTGCACATTTCATCCTCTGACGTACGACGCCAGTGAGGTAAATCCTTTAGAAATTGCCAGTCACCCAGTCTAAGAGCCAAGAAGCTAAGCTTTAAATACAAGGGATAAGTGCAAGACAGATAGGGGAGGGGAGTGGCCAGCCCATAAGAATTCATTATTGCCCAGACATGCTTGCGTTTAGCAAAATGAGCTTTGTCAGCCATTCGGGACCTCATTCGGGTACGTTTCTTGATACTGGTTTTAAAAATGGCCTTACTAGGGTTGAGATCCCATAATTCGCCCACAGATAATTGGTTAACTGCATCCCCGAAAAAACAGCCATATGACCCCCCTGGGTTTTTCTGAGAAAAGTCTCACCAGAGTAGTGACACCAGAGTACCTGGCTCTGCTTGCCTTAGTTTGTGGCACAGATTCAAATAAGAGCCAGTATTCAACAATTCGTAGTTTAAAAGACCCAGTTCTAATCTGATCTGTGCTGCATAAGCAGATTTAGGCATGTGCAGAGTTTTTTTTATAGATTTTAGTCACATTTTGGTTTAGGTTAGCATTGAGTTTTCCTCTAAATATTTCAATGCCATATGACAGTTAGCCCGATTTTTGCTCTCATGACTTCCAGTAATGGTGATAGACTTGGACCGGACAGTTTTTTTGAGAGCCTAGAAAAGGTAACCTGAAGGTTCATGGCTTTTAGTGATATTTCACTGCGTTGTTTAGCAAAGGAACCCCTGGATTCAAAATTGACCCCTAAGTATTTGTATGTTTTTCCAATTATAAGGTTCATCTTATTATATAGCCATCTGCCTCCCTAGTATCGTTTTCTACCGAAGATTACCACTTGGGTTTTCTTTAGGTTTACCTCTAAGTAATTCATAGTGGTGTAGCTGTGTAATTTGTTTAGTAGCCTTTGCAGACCTACCCGGGTGAGACTGAATAGAACCAAGTCGTCTGCATATAGGAGATTTGCTGTTTGTTTCCTCGAGGGTGGCTGGTAGATCTGCTGTAAACAAGTTAAAAAGTAATGGGGCCAGCACACATCCCTGTTTGACGCCTCTGGTCGTCATGATTTTCTGAGAGATATGTGTGCCAGACCCCAGCTTCACTTGTATCCATGTGCCTGAATGTAATTGCATTATGGCGTCCAGAAGTTTAGCCGGGATCCCCCATTTCTTTAACTTTACCCATAGAGCAGCCCTGGGGACCCGGTCAAAGGCGGCTTTAAAATCTACAAAGCAGCTGAAAACAGCCCTAGATGTAGTAAATGCTTTCTCGATGATTATAGACAGTGTCAATAAGTTGGTCGTGGTGCCCGAATTTGCAGTAAAGCCTGTCTGGTTCTTTGGAATCAGGTTATTCAGCTCTGCCCAAGATCTCAGTTCCTCCATTAGAATGCATGCATAGTGTTTTGCCTCAATGTCTAAAAGAGCGATTAATCAGTAGTTGTTTGGAGAGGCATGCGACCCTGACTTGTAGATAGGATGGATTATCGCGCCCCGCCAAGAGTTCGGTATGGTTGAATTGCTTAGTGCACAGTTAAAAAGATTGGTTAGGTACCCCGACGAAAGGGTTATATTTGTTTTAAATAAGATTTGTGGTAGGCCATTTGGTCCAGGTGCTCCATCAGATCTTGCTTTTAGTAGCACTTTAATCACCGTTTCTTCCGGTATCTTCAAATCTACCCTCGGAAATTCCGAAGATTTAGTGGGGGTACTCCATCTATTAATCTGACTTGCCATTGTCGCATCGGAGACGCCTATATCAGTGAAGGCCGTTACCTCTGTAGCCCTAAAGTAGTTGGTCAAAAAAGCAGCCCAGTCCGCTTCTGAAATGTTTGCACTCCCGGAGGTAGGCGGACCCGAGGTTAGGCGATGGATTAAGGCCCAACATTTTCTTGAATTGTGGTTTTTGCTCTCCCATAATAAATGGCACCAAAATTGATACAAGTGGAGGCGTTGGTCTTTTTGTTGAGCCAGCCTAAATGACTTTTGGACTTCTTTATACGTATTCAGGAGCTCAATGTTCTCTGGGAATTTCTTGGAAGAGCGCAGGGCTTTGTTTCTCATTTTATTTAAAGCCATAGTTTGAATGGAGATCAAAAACTGAGGGCCTATGTAAGCCTTATTGGAGTGCTGTTTAGATGGAAAAAGGCTTATCAAATGGGAGCAGAAAGTGGGCCATGTTTCGGTGGGGGGTGCCACCTGCTGTAAAGATCAGATATTCCTTCATTACATTTACGGAAATGACTTCGCTCCATCTGAGTCGTTTTATATTTTCTCGTGTAGATTCCTGTACAAGTTGATGAAGCAGTATTGTGATAGGTTGGCTTCACATTAAGAGTAACAATTTGTGGGCGACGGTCACTTTCCGTTTGAGGGTGAATGCTGTAATTGCCCAAGTGTTGCAACAGGGCAGCATTACAAATGGTGTAATCAAGATAAGATTGTTTGCGACCATTTGTCCAGGTCCACTTTGGTGGGGTGTCTTCCAAAGATCTCCCATTCATTACCAAAAAACCTGCACTATACAATTACAACACACAGAGCTCTCCTAGGCCGCAGTATGCTTGGTTTGGCGGTTTTGACTGTGCCTCTATTTCTGATGATGTAAATGGAGAGAGCCCTTCGAAATCAGCGGAATTTCCCTGGAAGAGGTTAGTGTTGTTGTCTCCTGTGATCATACAATCCGAGTGAGGATAATCAATAGCCAGGTCACACACGATTTTAATTAAACGTGTAAGATGCTCCTTTTTCGAACGTGTACTTGGGTTGATGTAGACGTTTAGTAGAAGGAGCAATCGATGTTTGCTCCATGAGCTGATTTTTACCCCGAGTAACCGGTCCTCCTCAAAATTCTGTTGCTCGATCGGGCCTTTTAGATTATTTGAGATGTAGATCGATAAACCGCCTTTAGGGTAGCCATAGGTGGAGACTCTAGTTGCAGGTTTCTAATATTCCATGAAGCCCGTCACTGGGCAGTTTGGAGTAGCCCATGTTTCTTGGAGGCCTATTAGGTCATGCCCAAAAGTGAAATTGTGCGTCTCCAAATTGATTGTTTTCTGATGGAGACCACTAATGTTCCATGAACACAGTGTAAGAGGTGGCTGTGAGTCAGAGTTAGAAAGAATTGTAGGCGGTGGAGTTTGAGATCTTGATAGAGCCTAATCATTGCAGTTTGGGAGTGCAAGGTGGTATCCCGGTGGTCAGTCTGATGCTTTTCGGGACAAGGCGGCCGGAAGCCATCCCCAGTCTGGTTTTTTTTCGGTGATGGGGGCTTTGGCCTATGGGTTTTCAGTCAGTTGAGACGTGCCTAAGGCATTTTTTAGAATAGAGTATGGCCCGTTTTTTACACCAGATGATCTTGTCGAGATGACTGGGGCCTGCGATAGCACTGTGGAGTACCCTGGAGTAGAATAAGGCTGGATTTTGATTACCCATTTCTGAAAGGTGCCCTTTTGGGCTAAGAATAGTCGAGGCCATGTGTCAGATCTAAATGTCATCAAAGTAGGATCAGAGGATTGAGATCCTCTTGGAGGCAGGAATTCAATGGACTCTATCTCGTCGGATGTCAATACCTCAAGCCCCGGGGCACTGTGTGCTAGTTTAATTATGTTTGATCTGTTTAAGATATCGTGCTGTCCTTTTGATATGTATTCAGGAACAAGAAGTATTTTGTGATGTTGAAGGTCACATTTGGCGCTGTGAGTAGTGGGGCTAGTCTTAGGCAGGTTGGGCTTTTCAACTCGAAAGCCTAAGTCTGATCCCTGATGGTATTGTAATGAATCTCGGGAACCTTGGCTGGATGTCTGGGGTTCCTTAGGAGCAGTTGAAACATTGATAAAGATGACTTTCGAGGGGATGGGACTAGTTTTTGATTTTTTAGAGTAAGAAAGACTTGAAAGGGAGACTGATTGTGGTTGGGTTGACGTGTCTGTTGACCTCAATGATGATGGGATGTTAAGGGTGCCCCTTCTTTTTTCAATCCCGGACTGTAAGTCAGGAGCCTCTGTTTCCTCAGTTGAAGCCTTTGGATCCAGATGCCACATAGAAGTAGGTTGACTGGCGTTTGAGGCTGGCTTGGCCATTAGGGGAATTTGACAAATGCCTGTTGGGATCCGTGGTGGATCTGGGACACTTGTGACCTTTTTATTATCAGCAGTTGTGAGCAGTGGGAATAGTTTGGGAAAGTCCACTGATGGGTTTGGTTTTAGTTTATTTCTTTGTTTACGTTGACGTTTTCGTTCTCTCTTGCTGGGAGCTACCAAGGGGACTGGTAATGCTTCAGAGTTAAGAGCTGGAGCAGCAGCTGATTTGGCGGGAGATTCTACTGCGTTGTTACTGGTGAGATGAGAATCCCCTTTCTCTGACCGAGGACTTATGCCCAACTGTGGTTTAAGAACCGCAGGAGATGGATGCCTTTGTTCTTGGGGGAAGTCTTGGAGATGGTCGGTCTGGTTTGGGGAAGGTCCTAGATCCCCAATCACCGAAGGCCCGGTTGCGGACGTGGTCGAGGGGTCAACCAATTCCAGGTTGGGCGATTGGGATATCTGAGGTAACTGGTCGGGGCATTCCATTGCTCGGTCTCCCTTCAGCAGCTTAACTTCGTTGAATACAGTAGATAAAAAGACTGGGAGTGAGGAGAGAGAGTCAATGATACACGAGCAACAACAGACTGACTGGACTAGTTTAGATGACGATTGCGCTCCTGTTATTAAGTTATTCAGTTTTTCCATCTTGTTGTCAATCCCTGCTGTAAATAGGGCTAGGGTGTTCAATAGGTCCACCTGCATGTCCAGTTTGTCTGAATGATAATTTAAAGCAGTGACTGTAGATTGAAAAGTTTATAGAAGTTGTGGCCAAATGCTGGTTATTGTTCCGTCATCCGGGTTTAGGGCAGGTAATGATCTGGACTTAGATGTAGTTTGAGGGTTTTTGAAAAAGAAAGACAAGTCCAATAGCAATTGATCATTTGAGTCTGGTTTTTGTGGAGACTTTGGGAAAACTGTTACCACTGCTGGAGGTGAAGATGGTCGCAGTTGAAGTTCGGTTGACTCTGAACTGCCCTCAGGGGGTCTTGAGCCCTGGGATGAGCAAGAGCTGAATGTTTCAAAATTGGACACTGCATCTTTTTGGGTATGAATTTGTGGAAAAATTAAGAGTTTTGTGGAAACGTGGTTGCAAGGTTCTCTACTTGCGAGGGTAGCTGTGATTGAGTACAAAAATTGTGAATGCTACACTCAGAGAATGGTTGGTTGGGACAGGACTCTTGCTTACAGATGATGTGAGAGAGAAGAAGCCGACTTGATGAAGATTGATGGGTTGGCGGGGGGTTTTGAGTTGCCCTCATAAAGCACTCCGAGGCAGTGTCATGGTCATTGGTTGATGGTCCAAAAATAAAAACGTCCGGTGTTAAAACAGATTTAATGATTGATGATTGAGGCAGTGGGGATGAGTGCTCACTTGGCTTGGTAAGATTATGGAGGTCGCAAGACTTGGTCCCCACGGAGGCTTGGGGGGATGCGGGCTACTTCGCTCCCCTGGGTGCTTTTTTAAAATAGTCCGAAAGAGAAGAGGTTTTTGAAGCGTTCTGAAGTATTGCGTAAGAGGGTGAGTACATCGTGCTGTTGAATTGTCCTCCATTAAGTTTGGAATTACAATCCTTCGGTGTGGCCATGGAGGTTGGTGGATTCATGGAGCTGACTTGGGCACCCTCCACGTCTGTGCTCGATCGTTTACATTTTTTCCGACTTAGTGTGGCTGGTGCTTTTCTTATTTTCCCAGATCTCATCCCTTCTGTTGTAATACAAAACTTATTTCTGAGTCTGGGTCAATGTTAATGAGTTGTGGCACTGGTTCAGGTGGATCTTCTGTCGTCCAGTGTGTAGTTGGCAGCCGTGCCAAGAAGTGGTCCTAGGGGTCAGGGGTAGATGTAACGGAGCAGCTTAGCGCTAGGCTCGGTCCTAGCCGATTAAGGATATCGACAATGAGCATGGCGCGCAGGCACCCCCCCACACTCCTTGTCCCAACACGACCCCTCGCCCTACACCAAGACCCTAACCGCACTCCTGAGACTCGACACCAAGGGCGGACTCCCAAGCCCCCACACCAGGTATGGCCCCACAACTCCCAGGCCTACACAACCAAGTGAAGACACAATGGAAAGAAGTGTGGGGTGGGGGCTTGTCGGTGGGTGGCGAGTGAGCCAACACGGACCAAGTCTCGACTTGCGGTGGGGCCGGCGGTAATGGCAATGGGTAGCGGGGGCGGGGGAGCAGAACCAGGGCTGACCAGAGCTGGCGAGCGGGCACCCTAAGCGGCAGGCCGACAAGGAAGGGGAGCAGAGCACAATGCAGGGGCTAGGGAGCTGTAAAAACCAGGACCAAGGCTGAGGCAGATAGAGAAGGCTGGATAACAGCCTGGGCAGGTAGCAAGCAAGGCAGTTGGAGGAGAGGTCAAAACCAGGCCCAGACCACAGGACCAAAGGACCAGTGACCAAGGACCGAGGGCTGAGGGCAAAGCAGGAGTGAAAGCAAGAGCAAACCAAGGGCTCAAGGTCCTGGCTTCCACCACAAGCCCCCTGGGAAAGGGACAAGGGCTGGCACAGCGCAGGAAAAGCACAGAAAAAGTACAGTAGAGACTGGCAGACTGTGGGCCCAGCTGTTCAGAGCTGTTCAGAGCATCTGTAGTCCTAATCAACTCAGGACCGCACCCGGACCGGCACTGACACCAGTAAAAGTCACACAAGCCACTTACTTGGCCCACCGTCACTGCCGCTGTCGCTGCCTTCTTGCGACCTCCTCTGGCCTTTTTTGACCCACACACCATCCGCTTCAGCTGCCGCTGCCGAGCCTGAAGCCTGAAGCCTGTACACCACCCGTGCTCCGCCAGTGCTCCGCTCTGCCACGCTCTCCCATCACCTGCCCGCCGCTCGCGCGCTCTCAGTGTCTGACGTCTGTTCCCGTGGTTCGCAGCCAAATGCTAGGAAGTGGTATGCAGAATGTCCATGCATTCTCTGGGTAGATGCAGCTGGGTGTCCTTGAACGCCTCTAAAGCTGAATCAGATTCATCTCTAGGGGCTGGAGCCATCAATAGGCATATCCATAAGGGACACCTGAACACCCCCAGAAACCCCAGTGGTGTACATCAAGACAGGACGACGAACCACTACATATGTGCCCAGAGCATGACCTACACAACCTGTAATGCCCACGCTGGCTTGCAAAAATGTACTTGCTGCTACCTCTCTGTCAAGAACCATCTTTGCTAAATTATTCCAGAACTTCTCATAGAGTGCAGGCACGATCTTGCTCTGCATATCCCAGAGGGCAGCAGGGTATCTCCAAATATGTAAACAGCATTCAGAAACTGCAGTCCCCAACTTTTAAAAGAACACCCTCTTGTCAAGCACATCAATGCATTCTCTATCTGGTGAGCCAGCAGGAAAGGCATTCAGGTGTCAGTTCTCTGGTCAAGGTGGAGATAAGAGGCTATCAGGGGTCGGGTGCTGTGGCAAAAATGGTGAGTCACCCATACCAGGCCTATGACATCTAGTAATCGGGAAATTTACAGGGTGCACTGAACATGGATTCAATTAACAAGGTGTCTGTCACTGTATCATTGAAAAAGAACAGTCAGAAGTTGAAGGTCAGGTAAACAAATGTCTATAAGCAAATGTTTTGGCTCAACAGATTGCAATTGTAGTTCCAACACTCCCACAACTCTACAGACCACAACCATATGGGAAGTGTTTACCTTGGTGTGGGGCATAATGTGGAGTATAATTGAATTTCTGGTGAGCAATCAAGTTAGCACACATTCTGAAAATCCAAATGCAAACTAGCATTAATGTAGTGAGGGGATAAGAAACCGCCAACCTCATCAGAATGTAGACTATTTTGAGGGTCCCATATCCCCAAAAAAGACCTCAAGGTGCTGAAAATATTGGTGTTGAGGCAAAGATACCACCGGAGAATCGTCCTACACCGTGGGCTAGGCTCTAGTGATCTTGTAACAAGTCACTGACCCAGACCGAGCCAAACTACTATAGATCCAAGATTATCTGGAACCTGTGGAGCCATGGGGAGATGCCGAAGCAGTGTGGCCTTCAATACAGGAGCGGAGGAGCGGCCTTACGGACAGGGGGTTAGGCGAAGGCATAATTCCGTCAGATGGCACTGGGGAAAACCCCAATGGTAAAAATCCAACTGTGGACTAGAAATCATTAAAATAAGCAGCAGCAATGCCATCTTGGAGACCTCTACCTGTGGCTGAGTCTCATAGGGCCCTTGAATTTAGGGGCAGAATGGCTCCAACTGTGGAATGTGGGAAGAGTGATTGGCACAGAGTCAATGCTGGCTATATGAACTCTCCCTGAATTGGGAGTGACGGGTAGGGGACTCCGGTCTGGACTTTGTGCTTGCTCCAAGACTTGCCCCTTCCACTTTGTCTTGGACTTACCAGAGAACCAGGACATCGACTGGGAACGACATTTGGAGAGTGGCTGGCCTACTTTCATGTGCAGGTGAAGCTTGTAGCCTTTGATAGAGACCTATTCCCTAGCACACAATCACAGAAAAATCGCACTGGAAGTCCGTGATTAAAGTTCAGGATATACCTCCAGATTCGCATAAAGGGGCATAAAAAGAAACCGTACTGCTTTCAAGGACGGTGCTTCTGGTTGCAGGATGAGGCCACAACAGGCTCTAACTGCATCATCTGCTGTTCCAGAGGACCAATTGCAAAAAACTTTCCCGGACCAGTCTGGCACCAGGTGGAATACAAATGGCAATGATTCTACAGTTAAAAGTAGGCATCAGAATTTATTTTATGCAGTAATGTTGATCTACTTGACAAAGTTTTTTTCTACCGTGTCAAATAGAGGTCATTGGATATTGGCAAAACTTTAATTAGGCTAGGAAGAAAGTGACTCATTTCACTACTGATGAGATACTGAACTTAAGTCATGCCCTTGAGGCCCATAACTAAGTAACTTGCATTGTAAAATATTGCAACACTAGTTTTTGTACAGAACAAAAAAATTGTTGGAAGCTGAAAATTTTAAACACTACACAAATGTATAATGTTAGTCTAAATCTAGACATTCATGGTTAGCCCCACTTTTAAGGGACTTTAATTTAAATATGATAACCGACTAGTGGTCATTTCACAGATTTGAGAAGAAGAAACAGCCCAAGTGCTTGTATGGCACTACAAAAGACTAAACTGTATACAAAACAGAAGAAACTTTTAGGGGAACTATATTACCACAGTACTGGCTTACACCTTCTTTTGTGGGAAAGAGAGGCAAATATAAAGGGATATTCCGAAGCTCAAAGAACATGGAAAAGTCTTAGAAAGCACCACAATTGAGATAGGAAACTTTGAGCAGCACATCAGAAACACCCGCAGGTTTGCAAGTAGATGGTCTAGATTCAAGCCCACACATGTCCCTAGACCGAGATCAATGAATCCCGACATTCATTCACCGCAGTGCTACATGGACATACTCAGTCCCTCCCAGAGGAGTAAGAAGCTTAGCAGGTGATATTAAATACATGATTTTAAGCTTTTTCAAGTAATTGGCTGTGGCATTGATAAACCAGAGAAACCAAATTTTCCTTTGCTTTTAACTCTTCCCCGGAAAGCCAGATTGATAAAACATGCAATTCTGTTTGAACGTTGAACTACACTGTGCCATGGATCACTCGCCTGTTCTAAATGAAATGGGATTTCTAAGCATTTCTGTGAGCCCTCAACCAGGTAGGCATGCATTTTGGTGCTGCTCAAGGAGCAAGCCCTTCCAACTGAATATTCCACCCAACAATTCATAATAATTCCAACAGTTCAGCAAATCTCACCTTGACTCATGTTAGCTTCAGCCAGGACTCCAGGGGTTAGAAGCGTACCAGTAAGGCATCTGTGCATATGACAGCCAACCCTCGGCATTATTACCATCAGTTACCCAAATTAATTGGTTATTTAATACAATACTGCTCTCTCATCACATCCACACTCCATTGTTTAATTTCCATGTACCCTTTACCTAATCTTTGACGCTTTGGTGATCGGTTTAATGTTGGTATTTTACTAGGCGTGTTCAGGCCGGAATGCAGAGTACTACGGGGAGCAGCGCATTCCAACTCATGTGAGTTTAATGAAGTGGAGCACTATGAGTACCATGAGGCTATGGGTGTGGCCACGCCCACTGGGGCTGGTACTACATGAAATAATGGTGCACTAACGGCACAAGCACAGCCGCTGAATTAAACCTAAGACAAAGAGCAGGAGCCCGAAATGGTTCGGCTTTTGGACATTTAATGCTGACCTTGTACCTGTTCTTCCAGCAGTCATCATTAAAAGATACAGATATACTCACCCATGTGGGCTTCATCATTAGGGCCACTCTTTTGTTGATATGTATGTAAATATATATATATTTGGTACATATTTACACACACATTTACAATTATGTTCTTGCCAATGTTCTTTGGATATTTGTATTACTGTGTTGTTGCTTAAACTGAAACCCAATAGTAATCATTTTTAAATGAATAATAACTTTTGTTAGCAACCTACCTCTGATATTGTTCCTGAAATGCTCACTACTGATTTTATGTTTGCTTCTCTGATGGTTTTTATTGGAGAAAGTGGCGGAGCTGGCGGCTGCAGGATATATTTGGATTCTTGAATTATCCTCTGTGGTATTGTTATTGCTGGCATTCTTGATATTTCTGTCTGCTTTGTCAGTATCACAATATTGTTCTTGATAATAAAAGTATGGATGATAATTCCATTCTGTTCTTTAGTTTGATTGTAATAATTATTGTAGCATGTGGCTTTTATTGATTCAGTTTCATCTCTCAGAGCAAGATGATATAATATTTTGTACTCCTGTTTCGCATCTCTATAATATGTTTTGCTTGAACATTTAATTATGTTGGCGCATATTGCCTTCTGATATGGTTTTGTTTCTTCATGTTTTGTTTAAGTTCTTGTATAGAAATCATCCAGAATGAGAAAAGCATATGTTAAATGATACATTTTGCACATTAAATTGCTAACCATAAGGCTTTGTGATCACTATAATACGATTCTAATGTTCCATAGTGTTGTAAATCTTCATTAGTATATATATGAGCTAGTGTAGAATTGTAGTCTGTTGTGTAGTCTTGTATTTTCTAGTTGCATTTAAACTGGCTGTGCATGTATTGTAAAAGTAGTGTAGTGTTTAGTGATAAATTTTTCAAGTCTATGTTGAAGTCACCCATGATCATATATTTATAATCGGGGTAGAAGTTTGATTTATTTGTTAATATTTCCAATAGTGTTTGGATATGTACATGTGATGGTTTGTATAATATTACAAATAAGTAGTGGTTATTATTAAGATGTTGAGTAATGTAATGTAAGGCAAACTTCTATAGCGCATCTGTCACCCCTAGGTATCCTGGCGCTTAGATTACCAGACAGACTCAATATGTCATTTGCTTGTTATACATCTGTTTTACAGCAATAAGGTACCAACTACTCATTGACCTCCACCTTTCTCACAGAATGTGAACTGTAATGAGCGTCGACGCGTTTCGATTGATGTATTATTTAAAAAAAAAATTCTAGACAAAATATTTACTCTTTGATTAAAAGATATTTTGAACAATGTCAGTTTTACCACCACCTGTGTGATAAGAAACACATATCAGTCATTTGGTCCCATAAAACAACAACATCTATATCAGCATGTTAAGTTAAACTGTAAACATTGGGGACCTGTACTTATGCACTAATTGGACCCACACCTATTTTACAGTCCTACCCCATCCTATACATATCCATTATCACATCTCTATGATTGGACCCTCATTGTTCACACCATATCATGATTTAATCACAAAAAAAGTTTTAAAACATGGAAATCACCCAGCAATTTATTAGGAATTATATGGCGGACCTCTCTCCCTCTCCGCACTAACACTCCATTAGTTCAATCAACAAGTATAAGGGCACTCATACGTAGACAACTCACAAACTGACATCCCCACACATACCTCTCTTAGCTCTAACACGAGAAGGTAAAGAAAAGATGATAGAATAATTATAATTTCTCACTTCCTATGGGCAGTACTATTCGTTTCAGCGATACTAGGCAAATGTTATAAAATGTAGTATCTCGACTGTGTGTCCACTATTCCGTTCATAAATAGTAAAGATATATCTGTGGAAGCATAATAATGTAATGCTATTGATCTCAGCCTGCTGTGTGCTTTGGTAGCTTATTAGGCAAAAGCACAAACTCAAAGAAAAGCCTCACCTGAATAATGGAAGCCAACGGGCTATATTTGTGCCATATATTGTGGTTAAATGGTCTGTAGTCTTCCCGTTTATACGTGGAATCTAAAACACACATGAGAAACATAGTAGTTCCATTTATTTATAACTTGTATAGACTGTTATTAAAATGAATTCCAGGGTTTACATCCTATTCCTAATATTACCTTCTTTAGGTCCTCCGCAACAACAATTTGTTTATATTTTAGTAGGGCCAGAATCCCTTTCAATGGGAGCTGGTTCGCTGCTACTATAGGGCGAGTTGTTCAAATCGGTCGTCCTCTACAAGTCCCTGTTCATCCTTAGTGTCTGTAAAAAATAAATAAGGAGCATTAATTTATCCAAAATGTTAGATTTAGTGTGTAGCTAAATACACGCTGTTGTTTATGGCACCTGTTTTTCTCCTATGCAAAGATATTATATGGCTCTTATTTGTAATCTGTCGCCAATTAGGCATGGGCGGAAAATCCGTTCCGCTCGCGGATTTTGCGGATTTTCGGGAAATCCGCAATCCGCGAGATTCGCGAATCTCCCGCAAAATCCGCAAATCCGCGAGCAGCGGATTTTGCTCGCACTGCTCGCACTGTTCGCGTGAGTTCGCGTGAGTTCGCGCCCCGCGAATAAGTGCAAAATTGCAGAAATACGATCTTAGCAAAACTGAAAGTAACTACTTACCAGGTTCAAAAGTTCAGGCTCATCATTAGTAGCCATTTCCTGTAGTGCTTCCTGAGGGGCCCCTCCAGAGTTCAGTTGCCAGTTGAAACTATTATGTGACCCTGCTCTGAACCTCAGAATAGTTACACATATGCCACAAAGGTCCTGAATTACAGCTAAGGGAGACAAGCAGGAGCCAGGCTGGAAGTTAAAATCCATTAATCAGCCCCTAATTCATTATTGTCAGTTGGGGCAGGGCAGGTGTTGTAACTAATTTTGCAACAATGAAAGCAGTTAGCAAGTGCAAAAGATCACTAATCAGGGCGCACTAAGGAAGCAGGTGCCAGCTAAAAAAATATTCTGTGACACATTAATCAGCCCCAAATTAATTCAGGTCACTTGAGGCAGGGAAGGTGTGCTTTGCTTTGCCGAAAATAATGTACACTGGACAACCAGAGGGTGTGGTGATGAAACAGAGGGTGGCATGGGTGGGCCAGAGGGTGGCATGAGTAGTCAGAGAGTGGCAGTGGTGACAGAGAGTGGCAGTGATGAAGAAGAGTGTCCCAAACAGGCTGGACACGTAGAAACAACAAGTTCGCGAAACTTGCGACCCGACAGGTAAGTTCGCAATTTGCGAAAGTGTACAAAACCCTTGCGAACTGGCAGAAACACGGGCGAACACAAAAAAAAAAAATCCGCAAATTCGCGGGAATTCGCGGATTTTGCGGATTGCGAATCCGCAAATCCGCAAAATTCGCGAACGCGAGATCCGCAAAATTCGCTCATGCTTATCGCCAATACATAATATACGAGATAACAGTTTATAAAAACGGAAGAGGAGGGAAATTATCTTTATTAGTATCCCCCTCGCAGAGCCCCAAACCTACAGCTGTTAAAAATCAGTGCGGATTAAGCTTATGCATGTAAAGCTGGCAGTTCCAACTCTTATAATATCGTCTATATCCAACAAAGGTACACGGCCCAAAAATTCATCTCCTGTCTCTGCTATTTGTCTTGACAGGCAGACAGAACAACAGATCTCAACTATTCTCTACCAGATACCTCCCGGTTATTCTAATATATACTAGAAGCAAGACAATCTAGTCTGATAAATGATGGTATCGCGCGAGCAATATGCCCTCTTACTTGAAAATAGCGCTCGCTGTCACGTAGAATCCTCATCCCATAACGGATAATTGGCCACTGCTGCTGTTTCAGAGGGGTGCATTTATACTAAAAGCACAACTTACGCAAACATTCACTTGTCTCTAATTACAGGGACCCACCTCTCTGTCCCTGATGGTTCACGGGTTTACCTCTCCTTTTGCTTCCGGTTCAGCTGGAAAACATGTATCTGTTTAAAATATGACAGAAGGGGGCGTGGCTAAGATGGCGGCCTGAGCAGATGTGCTGCTCCGGAGCTCCCGTCGACGGCCTATATCAGCACTGGCCTTTTCGGCCGTCCCTGCCACTGTCGCCATTCACAATGATGCGAGTCTGACCGGATTACTGCGGTGACAACACCGAAGCGGTCAGCGGCTTCCGAGGTGCAATCCTGCTCGAGAAGCGAGATGGTCGCCGTTGCAGCTTGGGGAGACTCGGCGCGGCCTGGTGCAGTGGCGGCGTGGTGCCCATCAACCCTGTCGGGCCAGCGGGCCCTGGATGCACTCCCACAGGGCAGCGGTCTGTGCCACGGTAGTGTGGCGGTAGCGGACCGGTGCACTCCTCCTCCCGGCCGGCCGGCGAAGTCAGCGACGTGGCGGAGCCGGGCTGGTTGCCATTTTGGAGTGGACCCAAGACGTTGCCAGGTATTGCCGGCTGACGAGGACTGCATCGAGGCCCTCGGCGGACGGTGTGCAGCGACGAACAGAAGACGTGGAGGGGCCTGCGGCAGTAACTGGCCCCCAAGCTGGAGCCCCCTCTGAGGGGAGGACTGGTAACCCTGCAGTGGGGAGAGGCGTGCCCGGCATCTTGGGGCTGTCCCGCCGTGCAGGTGACAGTGTGGACTGCGGAGCAGGGCCCGGAGGAGTGACCGGAGGGCTGAGGACACGGGCTCATAACCCCCAAGGTCGGACCGGGACCTGCTGAGACAGGAGTGAGGGGGCTAGAGGCAGTGGCTTGCAAAGAGCCCGCGCTCGGGCTTCCCGATTGGTGGCCCGGTGACAGCGAGAGATGGTGGCGGAGCCCCAAGGTGCCAGCGGTGAGTGAAGGGTGGAAGGCGGGTTGGTGCTGAGTGCAGAAGGAGGCTGGTGTGACATCTCTGACTGCCTGCGGGACACGGCTGTGGTCGGAGGAGCTGCGTGGGATCACCTCACTGCATGGAAGAGAGGGGGTGCTGCTCCTGGGAGCGCCTTGGGGAGAGCACAGCCCGAGTGCCGGCGGAGAAGACGTGCTGGACCTCAGGTGTCCCTCAGAGGAGATGGAGATTTTACCAGGAGGCGCGGGAAGACGAGCGGGTGGTGGCTGGCCAAGTACAGAGGCAGGGCTACACCGGCAGTGGGCCGCGACATTGGTCTGAAGAGGGCCTCGAGTAGCTGCAGCGACGAGGGAGAGGTGGAGGGCCTGACGAGGAGAGTGCCCCCCCATGGTACTGCGGTGCGGAGCAGCGGGCGAGGTGACTGCCTGCGATCCTTGGGAGAGTGGGGGCCTGGACCAGCGATGACAGGGACGCAAAGGTCGGTGTCACCGAAAGGTCTGGCAGCAAAGGGTGAGCCTGGAGACGGAGACCATACTCATAACGAGGACATTGGCCGCTAAGGACGGGCTGGCATCGGGTAGAGCTCGGCGGGGCTCGCTGGGCCTAAGAGGGAGGCCTACAACACATCGAGAGCACCGTCTAAGATAGCTCAGACACACCGGGAAGTTGCCGGACAAGGTGGAAGTGAGACCGGAGAGAGCCCGTGGGGATATACGATAGCGGAAACTAGCAGGGCCAGGCGCACACTCCCGAGCCCGGCGACAGCGGGACGAATTAGCCAGACTGTAGCCCCTAGTGGTGCAGGGACCGCTCCCACTGCCTGTGAGTATCTCACAAGACTTCAGAGGCGGCTTGGGGAAGTGGGCGGTTAGAATCAACTCACGGTGACGAGTGACTAGAGGAACCCACACAGTGCTGGCAGTGAGCAGGGACGTGGCAAGGTCTGCGACAAGCTCTGCGCCGCGAGAAGACCGGCTAAGAAAGGTGTTCATAGGACAGACCTAGCACCGGTATTACCAGCCCTGAACTGAGCGAGTTCGCGCTGAGACGCGCCCCTTGGTACAGCAAGACAGGGTCTACGAACCTACCAAGCGGCCCACGCCGTTTGGACAACACTTTCGAGGCTGGGACCCGAGGAGGACACGGAGCCTGGGGTGTCTTAGGGCCAGGAAGAGTTTGCCGGAGAGTGAACCCCTGACTGCGACACATGCGTCATGTCCGTCTCGAGGGTCCACAAGGATAAACCGGTGAAGGAAATGTTTGCCAAAGCCCAGGCGTCCCCATCGCCTAAAAACATGGCAGCGGCTGCGGCCCGCCAGGTTGAGACCTCTGCTGATGGTTCGGAACCCATCACGAAAGCCTTCTTGGAGTCTCTCTTTACAGCTCTGAGGGATGACATCCACCCCTTCAAGAAGGAATTTTCAGAGGAGCTCAGGGAGGTTCGTAAAGGTATGGATGGCATTGGGGAACAAGTAGCGGAGCTGGAGACCAAACAAGATGGACGAGACACCGAAATTGAGGCTTTGCAGCAGGAGATAATACGGATACACGATCAACAGGTAGATTTGCAAACTCACTTGGAAGACTTGGGAAATCGCTCTCGTCGACACAACGTATGTATCCGAGGGGTGACGCTGACTGATGATACCAAGGACCTGTTTGAATTCACAAGAGAACTCTTCAATCACATTTTGGGACGTCCTTTGGAGTCAGAACTTAGACTAGATAGGGCACATCGGGTGGGACTCCAGCGAGCCACGTTGGCCCCCCACCAGACATCTTAGTCTGTGTACAAGACTTTCGGACAAAAGAGGAAATTCTCCAGAAGGCTCAGCAAATGCGTCCTCTTTCTTTCAAAAATCAATCGCCGACCTTGTTTCAGGACTTGTCAGCACTCACGTTACAGAAACGTTGAATCTTCAAGCCGGTCACAACGTACCTCCAACAGCATGGCATTTCCTACAGCTGGGGCCATCCCTTCCGTATCGTGTTTAAATTAGAAAATAAGGTCTACCAGCTCCGCCCCTTGAAGGAAGTGTGCCGCCTGTTGGGTATCGACCCAACGGCGGAGGAGGAGGAACCGATGAGCCGCTCTGGGGGTGCTGAGGCCCCGGCATCCCAAAGGCGCCAGCAAGGCAGAAGACGTCGTGTCAAGAAGCCCCCGAAGACTGAGATCAAAGACGGCCAGCGAGCAGCAGTGGTAGCAGTAGCTTCTGATTTAGCCTCGCCTCATCCAAGCTGAATGCTCCGCTCTTGCCCCTTGAGGCGGGGGGGTTGTTAGCTATTCATGCCAGGTCGTCGGCGGGAGGGGGGAAAGAATTGACTGGATTGCATCCCCTGTGCTACACTATTACCAATCACCTATGAAGATGATGGACTATGGACTGTTTAACCTCGTGTTTCCTGTTGGGGGATTTTTGGTTGAAGCGGGGCGGGGGTTGTTTTCGGGAAATGGGGTGGGAATGGGGGGGGGTGTGCGTTCCACGTCTATCAGGTAAACTGGGGGACTCTAGGTGCGCGATTCTTAGACCTTCTGAAGCAACTGGCGCCCCTGGGTTCTTGACTCCACTACATTCTCGCGGGGCTTCCCATAAGATGGATGTTATCTGGGGCCTGCGCTTCTCCGTCCTTGTTAGCACCTATTTTGCCGACCTCCACGCTTAAGATCGTGACCATGAATGTGAGGGGTCTTAATAACCCCGTAAAGCGCAGAGCGGTCCTGTCATGCCTAGAAAATATGCAAGCGGATATTTGCCTCCTGCAAGAAACTCACCTTTTAGCAAAGGACTGCCAGCGCCTGCGATCCCCGAGATTCCCCACCCAATTTTTTTCCTCTAGTCCCACTAAAACAGCAGGAGTGGCGATTTTAGTGGCTCACCGGTTCTGGGGGGAGGTTTTACAGAAAGAAGCAGAGGTCAAGGGGAAGCTATTAGTCTATCAGTTTGCTATTAACGGCCTGACTTTTGCCATTGGCGCCATCTACGCTCCTAACGAAGGCAAGGGAAGATTCTTACACTAGGCCCTCGCGAAAGCTACAGACACAACAGATAGGCACATAATCCTGGGGGGGATCTGAACCTGGTTTTTGATAATCATGAGGACAGGTGAAGTCAACGTTCTCACCAGACTGGCACTATTTCTAGAGAAGGGATCACCCGCATTAGCGACTTAGGCCTCTGTGATCTCTGGCGCGACCTACATTTACATGAGCGAGAATACTCATATTATTCCAACGAACACAAGACATATGCGAGATTAGACCATTTTTTTAAATCTGCATCAGTCTGTGCACTTACTGCTGGGGTTGAGATAGGGACGTCCTCCCTGTCGGACCATTCGCCGGTCATTGCTACCCTCACGCGTCCACCTAGAATGCTACACTCCAGAGTGTGGCGCCTCTGGGACCCACGCCTTCATCGGGCAGACGTGGTTAAACTCCACTACTGAGTACCTCTCACATAACGCCAATTCGGACACCATTCTGGCAATGCAGTGGGCGGTGTTAAAAGCGGTGGTGAGGGGGGAATTCATTGCCATCGCAGTGGCGGATAGTGTTGAGCGCAAACGTAAGAGGGAAGAACTGACGCAACAAACTAAGGAATTAGAAAGGATACATCAGAGGACGGGCGCACCAAGAGTATGGAAACAGCTTAAGGCCGCGCGCAGTCAGTTAGCAGCTCTCGATCAGGATAGGGCGGAATTCGCGGCGCTTAAAACACTCCTACTATACGGGTAGGCGCCTTTTAGCCCACTGGTTGAGAGAGGCACGTCAGAAACAGGGGGTCCGTGAAATCCATAGAGCAGATGGTTCGTGCGTTACAGAGGATAATGCGATAGCCAAGGCATTCCGTGACTTTTATGCCACTCTCTACACTGGCGCCCCACTAGATGGCGCGGATGGGAATACCTTCTTAGACTCGGTCACTTTGCCTGTTCTCACCCAAGCCCAGGCCGATCACCTTGATCGGGATATACGCACGGAGGAGGACATTTCGGCCATCTCACGTCTTAAACCGGCTAAGGCACCAGGGCCAGCCGGCTTTTCTGCCATATACTATAAGACGTTCTGTGCCACCTTGGCCCCCTTGCTCACTAAGTTGTTTAACTCGCTCGCCGACCCAGGGGCACTCCTAAGTGACCTCCTGGAGGCATCAATCGCAGTCATCGCCAAACCTGGGAAAGATAAAACTCGGTGTGGAGCATACCGCCCAATATCTCTCCTCAATATTGACCTGAAATTACACACTAGCATACTGGCGGCTCGCCTCAGCCCCCTCATGCCGGGGCTTATAGACCCGGATCAGGTGGGATTCATTCCCTAACGCCAGACATCAGACAACACCAAAAGGGTTCTCCACCTTATCGAGAGGGCCACGCAAGTCCCAGGAGAATATATGATGCTCACTATCGACGCTGAAAAAGCGTTTGACCGCGTTCACAGGCCGTATCTGGCACAGGTACGGGGATGGGAGATAAGTTCCATACATATATTATCAACTGTTATAAATACCCCACGGTGGTGGTTCGCGTGAATGGGCATACATCAGCTTGCTTTCCCATTAAAAGAGGCACGAGGCAGGGGTGCCCTTTGTCGTCCCTCCTCTTTGCCCTCTATATGGAACCGCTTGCTGTGAGACAGAGAGAATCCTGCCATTACTGGAATAAAGTTAGGCGGATATGTCCACACGATCTGCCTGTACGCGGACGATGTATTGATTTCTCTTACCAACCCGGGGACTGCACTGCCAGCCTGTATGGCGGACTTGGACGCTTTTGCACGAGCGGCAGGTTTCAAGGTGAATACTGACAAATCGGTTGCCATCGATCTCTCCCTATCGAAATCTACCCGCCTGGAATTCAGTTGTTACCTATAGACTATTGATAACTACTGAACAATCTGGTTAACAGATGGAAAACTACAATTACCTGCTTTTATTGCATTTTATTTCATTTCATTTTTACTGTTCCTTTAAATGTCGAGCATACTGTGAAATGTTTATATTATCAATGCACCTTTTAGTTTACGCAGGTTAGCCTAAGTGGTTTTACTTAGTTTTCACACTTTTTTGCTTACAGTGGTGAGTACATCACCGCATGGTGAAATGTTGTATTCTTTCACTACCATATGCCATCTGTGATCTTTATCACACATGACACAGCACCGCATGGACACTCCATACTTTTATTATTCACACGGCGATTATTCTTTGTTTTGACACGTGACCACGTGTCAGCCAATAGCATACACTTTCACACGGATCTTTTCGTACTGTGATACGCCCACGAATCAGAATCCTCATTATATTTCATGAGTCATGTGACTCAGAATACCTATTTAGAACGCGATACACTGGTCGCACACAACATTTATCGAACGGATTTACACAGAACACGCCAAGAATACCTAACATCCCGGTAAGCCGCGTATCTCCTTTTTTTGTCAGAATCACAGCAAGCTTAGACATACAACGTAGCCATACGCTACCGCGTATACACGTTAACTGACGCCCTTTACCTTGTTTTGCTGGCTTGTTTTTCACCCGCGACAAGCACGGTGATAAAAGTGTTAGCCACAGATTTGATTTATACATTTTTTAGAGCACTTTCAAGCACTGACGCCGCCGATACTCCTCACGATCGCACCTCCATCGGCACCTTCATTCTTACCTATTAGGCACATACCCTGAGTTTACATAAAATTTTCAGTATGTAACGAAGTTAGCTTTATTCATTTCTTTTGTAAACAGTATTACCAATACTTACACCGTGATCTCTCTTTCCTTGCATGTTCACAAATGTTGAAATATGTATATATCTGTACAACAGGATATGACAATGAATTTTGCTTTTGAAACTGTATTTGATTACTTTACAGAATTGTACAGGGCCCCCGAGGAAGGGCTACGCCCGAAATGCATTGGGCCACCGAGTTAAATGTTAACAGACCATGAGAATAATCATGATATGAATCAAAAATGAACAATTAAAAGGATATATTGAACTTTGTTCACACGTTTCTGAACCATTTATTGAACATTTCGCATCGAGTGCTCTGGGGAGACACTGTTCTCGAGGGAACAGTGCGTCAAACAATTTTCTCCAACCCAGGTACAGGGGGTTCAACCCCACGGGCACCACCCACCCACAAAGACTTTTGACTACACCAAGTTATCAAAGGGAGTGCGTATCCCAATAACCGTTTTTGGCTGAAATCTACCCGGGAACACCTGCAGAACTTGCTTCCTCTCCAATGGGCAGCAAATACGACACCATATCTGGGGATCCAACTGGCCTCTTCACTCCCTGAGGTGGTCAACACCAACTATACCCTTCTGAGTCAGAGGATCCGCCGAGAACTCGGCAGGTGGAAACAATACCCTATATCATGGCTCGTCAAAATTGCGGCGGTCAAAATGACCATTTTACCTCAGATACTTTATCTCTTCCGAACCATCCCTCTTCGGCCACCAGCGGGATGGATACGCCAGACACAGGCCGAACTTGCACAATTCATCTGGCATGGGCGGAAGCCTCGGATGCGACGGGAGTTGTCGATGCTTGCCCGGAGGGGGGTGGGCTGGGAAAACCAAACCTCCACCTCTATTTTCAAGCCGCTCAGCTGCGGTGCTTGGTAGAGTGGAGCCGGTGGGAGTCAGAGAAGCACTGGCTCTTTCAGGACCAGGCGGTGGCTGCGCGACCGTTACAGGGCATTCCATTTCTCCGTAAAGCCCATTGACCCCCTAATCTGGATGCCTCGTATATTACACGGGTTCCCTTGGAGGTGTGGGACACTACTAACCTTAAGCACGAGCTCACGTCCTTTCCATCCCCACTAACTCCACTACAGGATAACCCGGACTTCACTCCTGGCACGAACTCGACGGCCTTTGCAAGATGGGGGCATGCCGGATGTCGCGTCCTATACCAGGTCTACAGTGCTGAAGGGTTCCTTTACTTTCCCCAGTTGAGGCAGACATATGGGCTTCCAGAGACAGAAAGACTCAAAAATCTACAAGTAAGGCACCGGGCGCTTCAACCCAGCGTCCGCTCCAATGCAAATAGGCTCCTGTTCCCTTATGAGAGATGGTTAATCACGCACATCTGACAAGAAACTCATTTCTGATTTGTGTAAGATGCTACAAGGGCGCCTAACGCACACTTACAATCCTAGCAAGGCGAGATGGGAGAGGGAGATCGGTGGAGTCCTAAGCCAAAAAGAGTGGGATAACATATATTACAGGGCTCAACATTCCGCATACCACATGGGGCTCACCGAAACCCTCATGAAGGTAGTCACATACTGGTACTACACCCCAGAACTTATACATGCGATGGATAGAACACAAGAGGCGCTTTGCTGGCGGGGTTGTGGCCAAGTGGGTACCCTAGTACACTTATTGTGGGAGTGTGAGCATGTCTTGTCATACTGGACCAAGGTCTTAGATGAAATAGACAAGCATTTTGAGGTAGAGCTCCCGCGCTTCCCAGCGTATGTTCTGCTTGGCCTCCCCAATACTCTGATGTATCCGCTGTGATCATGTAGAGGTAGGCAGATAGCAATAGCGTTGGGGTCTGCGAGACAGAATATACTCATAGATTGGCGTACCTCCATTGCACCGACATTCACAGGCTGGTTACATCGTCTGTGGCACGTCCTCAGAATGGAAAAACTGACGCTCACCTAGGCGGGGGAGGGACCCAAATACAACTAACTGTGGCAGCCCTTTCTGTCGTTACTAGTTACTGAATTTAGAGGAATTACATGCCCCAGGTACCTGAGGCTACTGCTCCTCACCGGACCTCAGGTGACTGCCTGAAGGGGAAAGAGAATTGCAGATGAACTTAGAAGTATTAGGCAATAGACGTGAAACATGGGGAGAGGGAGGGGGCCGGTTGGGAGGGGTGTTAATGGGGGCTGTTTTTCTTAGTTGGATAAGTAATTGGCTGTTGATACGTGGCCTCATTCTATCGAGGCTCGATTATGGGAACGCGCTGTTTCTCGGTGCCCCCGAAGCGACCTTCAAAACCCTCCAACAGGTGCAAAACGCAGCTGCGAGAATCCTTATGGATGTTCCCAGAAGGCAGTCTGCTGCTCCTGCCCTCAGAGCGCTTCACTGGCTCCCCGTGAAGGAGCGGGTGAAATTTAAAGCGCTATGTACAGCCCATAAAATTCTACATGGCAAAGGCCCCCCTATTCTTGCTAATATGGCCCGTCCCTATAAACCCCCACGTCTGCTGCGCTCGGACCAAAAACACCTTTTGCAGTCAGCCAGAGTAAGAAAAGCTCGTTCTGGGGGCAGGCGTTTCTCGGTGCAGGTGGCGTCTCTTTGGAACTCTCTCCCCCTCAGGATTCGCTCAGAGCCCAAGATCCTACCATTTAGGAAACTTCTTAAGACCCACTTGTTTCCACAGTAGTGATTAGCTGAGTCTCCCCTTCTGGTCTGTTGCGCCGGGACACCCCTGGGTAAGCTGAGCGCATTATAAATTTCATATTATTATTATTATTATGTGGCACTATTTGATGATGTACCAAGTGTTGAGTTTCATTCTTTGGAATCGCAGACTGTGAATACCTACACCAAAGCTTTAATGAACGATAACTGACTATATGATACTATGTGCTTGTTTTGGTGCCTTAAAACTACTATAAAGAAATTTAAACTTAAAATATGACAGAAAACAGACGGCATATTTGAATATTATGGAGCTACATGGCTCACGTATATTGATTACCTTTTTATGGCAATGCAAATCGCAAATATGCAAGCCATTAGTGATCTACGAGTTTTTTGTCATTAACATTGAACCAATTCAGGAGGAGCTACACGGGCTTCCAAGATGGTCGCGTAAGCAGAGGGCTCCCAGGACCTGCGCCGCCCTCCTGCGACTATCCTTGAAATATCCTGGATATTATTATGGGCTTTTGAAGATCTACTCTTGCTGACCCCAATATCCTTTCAAAAATCGAATTTGGATGTCGGGAACCGATTTTACACCAACTTCATCTTTCCGGCCCTGCCCCGATCGAGACCGGGGACTCTGCTGTTATCGTGGGCCGAGGAGCAAGTCAACAACAACGGCCTTAGGGACATCCTCCCAGTCGGCCTCATTGTCACTTTCAATTTCGATTTCTCCTCGACCACTCGATTGACTATTCTGAGAGCGGATCGGCTCCCAAGTCGGTGCAGCTTCGACCCGCTGTGTTGTCCTGCCATATCTCTCTACCCCTGCTTCATCCCTCGATTCGCTATCTACAGTATTGGCCTAAAATTCTGATCCGGTATCTCAACAGCATCGGCCATTTTCACCAGGTCCAGAGGGCCCCTTCGGGGCACGGCTTCCAATATGGCTTCCAAACCTGAGTTTGAGAGGCGCAAGACGAAGACGCTGATCTGTGGGGGACCTATTCAGACTAATGTGATGGACCGCTATACGCAACCGAAGGGTTCCCCCGGCAGTACCGGCCGTACTCTTGCAGACCCCAAGACAGATTCTACCGCGCCATCAGAGGTTTCGCTCCAGGACCTGATGAGTGCCATTACTGGGATGAAGGCTGATATGGGGCTACAGTATGAGGCTCTTGCCTCCAAGATCGATATTGTGGCTGTCGATGTCACACTTATCAGAGCGGATCTGGCTAAGACTAATGAGAGGGTCAAGGCTTTGGATTTGAAGACCTCCAGTCTCATCACTGATATGGCGGACGCACAGTCGGAAATTGGTAACCTGCGATCATCGCACGACTTGATGGCCCAACGACTGGACGAATATGAAAATAGGGCCCGGCGGAACAACATACGCTTGGTGGGAGTGCCAGAAAATCAAGATGACACCACTGCCGACCTTCTTGTGGAGGATTTGATCCTCAACCATCTTGCTCCCGCCGGACTCAGCAAATTCTTCGCTGTTGAACGTGCTTATCGCTTCCCGGGTGGGAAGATTTAACCGGGGGCCCCCCGAGGCCTATTATTGCAAGGCTTTTCCATTTTCGGGACAGAGATGCTATCCTTCAGGCCTCCCGAGGTCGTGGCCCATTGAAGTT